>NW_027520142.1:0-39419 GCF_051989625.1 Stigmatopora argus
AGATTTGTGTCTCTGACTGTTCGTTTGGTTGCAGGGGAAATATTCAGTTTTTAAGGCCAAAATGTGCTTTTCAGGGGCTGAAAAGCATGTTTTGGCCGAGTATGATAATTTTCATTAAAACTTGATTTCTATCACTTCGAATGATGCCAAATGAATAACTTACTTGAATTGGACCATTTTACACTATGTCCATTGTAGATTTGTGTCTCTGACAGTTCGTTTGGTTGCAGGGGACATATTCAGTTTTTATGGCCAAAATGTGCTTTTCAGGGGCTGAAAAGCATGTTTTGGCCGCGTTTGATAATTTTCATTAAAACTTGATTTCTATCACTTCGATTGATGCCAAATGAATAACTTACTTGAATTGGACCATTTTACACTATGTCCATTGTAGATTTGTTTCTCCGACAGTTCGTTTGGTTGCAGGGGACATTTTCAGTTTTTATGGCCAAAATGTGCTTTTCAGGGGCTGAAAAGCATGTTTTGGCCGAGTATGATAATTTTCATTAAAACTTGATTTCTATCCATTCGAATGATGCCAAATGAATAACTTACTTGAAATGGACCATTTTACACTATGTCCATTGTAGATTTGTGTCTCTGACAGTTCGTTTGGTTGCAGGGGACATATTCAGTTTTTGTGGCCAAAATGTGCTTTTCAGGGGCTGAAAAGCATGTTTTGGCCGAGTTTGATAATTTTCATTAAAACTTGATTTCTATCACTTCGATTGATGCCAAATGAATAACTTACTTGAATTGGACCATTTTACACTATGTCCATTGTAGATTTGTGTCTCCAACAGTTCGTTTGGTTGCAGGGGACATTTTCAGTTTTTATGGCCAAAATGTGCTTTTCAGGGGCTGAAAAGCATGTTTTGGCCGAGTATGATAATTTTCCTTAAAACTTGATTTCTATCCATTCGAATGATGCCAAATGAATAACTTACTTGAATTGGACCATTTTACACTATGTCCATTGTAGATTTGTGTCTCTGACAGTTCGTTTGGTTGCAGGGGACATATTCAGTTTTTATGGCCAAAATGTGCTTTTCAGGGGCTGAAAAGCATGTTTTGGCCGCGTTTGATAATTTTCATTAAAACTTGATTTCTATCACTTCGATTGATGCCAAATGAATAACTTACTTGAATTGGACCATTTTACACTATGTCCATTGTAGATTTGTTTCTCCGACAGTTCGTTTGGTTGCAGGGGACATTTTCAGTTTTTATGGCCAAAATGTGCTTTTCAGGGGCTGAAAAGCATGTTTTGGCCGAGTATGATAATTTTCATTGAAACTTGATTTCTATCAATTCGAATGATGCCAAATGAATAACTTACTTGAATTGGATCATTTTACACTATGTCCATTGTAGATTTGTGTCTCTGACTGTTCGTTTGGTTGCAGGGGACATATTCAGTTTTTATGGCCAAAATGTGCTTTTCAGGGGCTGAAAAGCATGTTTTGGCCGCGTTTGATAATTTTCATTAAAACTTGATTTCTATCACTTCGATATAATGCCAAATGAATAATTTACTTGAATTGGACCATTTTACACTATGTCCATTGTAGATTTGTGTCTCTGACAGTTCGTTTGGTTGCAGGGGACACATTCAGTTATTATGGCCAAAATGTGCTTTTCAGTGGCTGAAAAGCATGTTTTGGCCGAGTATGATAATTTTCATTAAAACTTGATTTCTATCACTTCGATTGATGCCAAATGAATAACTTACTTGAATTGGACCATTTTACACGATGTCCATTGTAAATTTGTGTCTCCGACAGTTCGTTTGGTAGCAGGGGACATATTCAGTTTTTATGGCCAAAATGTGCTTTTCAGGGGCTGAAAAGCACGTTTTGGCAGAATATGATAATTTTCATTAAAACTTGATTTCTATCCATTCGAATGATGCCAAATGAATAACTTACTTGAATTGGACCATTTTACAATATGTCCATTGTAGATTTGTGTCTCTGACAGTTCGTTTGGTAGCAGGGGACATATTCAGTTTTTATGGTCAAAATGTGCTTTTCAGGGGCTGAAAAGCATGTTTTGGCCGAGTATGATAATTTTCATTTAAACTTGATTTCTATCACTTCGAATGATGCCAAATGAATAACTTACTTGAATTGGACCATTTTACACTATGTCCATTGTAGATTTGTGTCTCTGACAGCTCCTTTGATTGCAGGGGACATATTCAGTTTTTATGGCCAAAATGTGCTTTTCAGGGGCTGAAAAGCACGTTTTGGCAGAGTATGATAATTTTCATTAAAACTTGATTTCTATCCATTCAAATGATGCCAAATGAATAACTTACTTGAATTGGACCATTTTACACTATGTCCATTGTAGATTTGTGTCTCTGACAGTTCGTTTGGGTGCAGGGGATATATTCAGTTTTTATGGCCAAAATGTGCTTTTCAGGGGCTGAAAAGCACGTTTTGGCAGAGTATGATAATTTTCATTAAAACTTGATTTCTATCCATTCGAATGATGCCAAATGAATAACTTACTTGAAATGGACCATTTTACACTATGTCCATTGTAGATTTGTGTCTCTGACAGTTCGTTTGGTTGCAGGGGACATATTCAGTTTTTGTGGCCAAAATGTGCTTTTCAGGGGCTGAAAAGCATGTTTTGGCCGAGTTTGATAATTTTCATTAAAACTTGATTTCTATCAATTCGAATGATGCCAAATGAATAACTTACTTGAATTGGACCATTTTACACTATGTCCATTGTAGATTTGTGTCTCTGACTGTTCGTTTGGTTGCAGGGGACATATTCAGTTTTTAAGGCCAAAATGTGCTTTTCAGGGGCTGAAAAGCATGTTTTGGCCGAGTATGATAATTTTCATTAAAACTTGATTTCTATCACTTCGAATGATGCCAAATGAATAACTTACTTGAATTGGACCATTTTACACTATGTCCATTGTAGATTTGTGTCTCTGACAGTTCGTTTGGTTGCAGGGGACATATTCAGTTTTTATGGCCAAAATGTGCTTTTCAGGGGCTGAAAAGCATGTTTTGGCCGCGTTTGATAATTTTCATTAAAACTTGATTTCTATCACTTCGATTGATGCCAAATGAATAACTTACTTGAATTGGACCATTTTACACTATGTCCATTGTAGATTTGTTTCTCCGACAGTTCGTTTGGTTGCAGGGGACATTTTCAGTTTTTATGGCCAAAATGTGCTTTTCAGGGGCTGAAAAGCATGTTTTGGCCGAGTATGATAATTTTCATTAAAACTTGATTTCTATCACTTCGATTGATGCCAAATGAATAACTTACTTGAATTGGACCATTTTACACTATGTCCATTGTAGATTTGTGTCTCTGACAGCTCCTTTGATTGCAGGGGACATATTCAGTTTTTATGGCCAAAATGTGCTTTTCAGGGGCTGAAAAGCACGTTTTGGCAGAGTATGATAATTTTCATTAAAACTTGATTTCTATCCATTCGAATGATGCCAAATGAATAACTTACTTGAAATGGACCATTTTACACTATGTCCATTGTAGATTTGTGTCTCTGACAGTTCGTTTGGTTGCAGGGGACATATTCAGTTTTTGTGGCCAAAATGTGCTTTTCAGGGGCTGAAAAGCATGTTTTGGCCGAGTTTGATAATTTTCATTAAAACTTGATTTCTATCACTTCGATTGATGCCAAATGAATAACTTACTTGAATTGGACCATTTTACACTATGTCCATTGTAGATTTGTGTCTCTGACTGTTCGTTTGGTTGCAGGGGACATATTCAGTTTTTAAGGCCAAAATGTGCTTTTCAGGGGCTGAAAAGCATGTTTTGGCCGAGTATGATAATTTTCATTAAAACTTGATTTCTATCACTTCGAATGATGCCAAATGAATAACTTACTTGAATTGGACCATTTTACACTATGTCCATTGTAGATTTGTGTCTCTGACAGTTCGTTTGGTTGCAGGGGACATATTCAGTTTTTATGGCCAAAATGTGCTTTTCAGGGGCTGAAAAGCATGTTTTGGCCGCGTTTGATAATTTTCATTAAAACTTGATTTCTATCACTTCGATTGATGCCAAATGAATAACTTACTTGAATTGGACCATTTTACACTATGTCCATTGTAGATTTGTTTCTCCGACAGTTCGTTTGGTTGCAGGGGACATTTTCAGTTTTTATGGCCAAAATGTGCTTTTCAGGGGCTGAAAAGCATGTTTTGGCCGAGTATGATAATTTTCATTAAAACTTGATTTCTATCCATTCGAATGATGCCAAATGAATAACTTACTTGAAATGGACCATTTTACACTATGTCCATTGTAGATTTGTGTCTCTGACAGTTCGTTTGGTTGCAGGGGACATATTCAGTTTTTGTGGCCAAAATGTGCTTTTCAGGGGCTGAAAAGCATGTTTTGGCCGAGTTTGATAATTTTCATTAAAACTTGATTTCTATCACTTCGATTGATGCCAAATGAATAACTTACTTGAATTGGACCATTTTACACTATGTCCATTGTAGATTTGTGTCTCCAACAGTTCGTTTGGTTGCAGGGGACATTTTCAGTTTTTATGGCCAAAATGTGCTTTTCAGGGGCTGAAAAGCATGTTTTGGCCGAGTATGATAATTTTCCTTAAAACTTGATTTCTATCCATTCGAATGATGCCAAATGAATAACTTACTTGAATTGGACCATTTTACACTATGTCCATTGTAGATTTGTGTCTCTGACAGTTCGTTTGGTTGCAGGGGACATATTCAGTTTTTATGGCCAAAATGTGCTTTTCAGGGGCTGAAAAGCATGTTTTGGCCGCGTTTGATAATTTTCATTAAAACTTGATTTCTATCACTTCGATTGATGCCAAATGAATAACTTACTTGAATTGGACCATTTTACACTATGTCCATTGTAGATTTGTTTCTCCGACAGTTCGTTTGGTTGCAGGGGACATTTTCAGTTTTTATGGCCAAAATGTGCTTTTCAGGGGCTGAAAAGCATGTTTTGGCCGAGTATGATAATTTTCATTAAAACTTGATTTCTATCAATTCGAATGATGCCAAATGAATAACTTACTTGAATTGGATCATTTTACACTATGTCCATTGTAGATTTGTGTCTCTGACTGTTCGTTTGGTTGCAGGGGACATATTCAGTTTTTATGGCCAAAATGTGCTTTTCAGGGGCTGAAAAGCATGTTTTGGCCGCGTTTGATAATTTTCATTAAAACTTGATTTCTATCACTTCGATATAATGCCAAATGAATAATTTACTTGAATTGGACCATTTTACACTATGTCCATTGTAGATTTGTGTCTCTGACAGTTCGTTTGGTTGCAGGGGACACATTCAGTTATTATGGCCAAAATGTGCTTTTCAGTGGCTGAAAAGCATGTTTTGGCCGAGTATGATAATTTTCATTAAAACTTGATTTCTATCACTTCGATTGATGCCAAATGAATAACTTACTTGAATTGGACCATTTTACACGATGTCCATTGTAAATTTGTGTCTCCGACAGTTCGTTTGGTAGCAGGGGACATATTCAGTTTTTATGGCCAAAATGTGCTTTTCAGGGGCTGAAAAGCACGTTTTGGCAGAATATGATAATTTTCATTAAAACTTGATTTCTATCCATTCGAATGATGCCAAATGAATAACTTACTTGAATTGGACCATTTTACAATATGTCCATTGTAGATTTGTGTCTCTGACAGTTCGTTTGGTAGCAGGGGACATATTCAGTTTTTATGGTCAAAATGTGCTTTTCAGGGGCTGAAAAGCATGTTTTGGCCGAGTATGATAATTTTCATTTAAACTTGATTTCTATCACTTCGAATGATGCCAAATGAATAACTTACTTGAATTGGACCATTTTACACTATGTCCATTGTAGATTTGTGTCTCTGACAGCTCCTTTGATTGCAGGGGACATATTCAGTTTTTATGGCCAAAATGTGCTTTTCAGGGGCTGAAAAGCACGTTTTGGCAGAGTATGATAATTTTCATTAAAACTTGATTTCTATCCATTCAAATGATGCCAAATGAATAACTTACTTGAATTGGACCATTTTACACTATGTCCATTGTAGATTTGTGTCTCTGACAGTTCGTTTGGGTGCAGGGGATATATTCAGTTTTTATGGCCAAAATGTGCTTTTCAGGGGCTGAAAAGCACGTTTTGGCAGAGTATGATAATTTTCATTAAAACTTGATTTCTATCCATTCGAATGATGCCAAATGAATAACTTACTTGAAATGGACCATTTTACACTATGTCCATTGTAGATTTGTGTCTCTGACAGTTCGTTTGGTTGCAGGGGACATATTCAGTTTTTGTGGCCAAAATGTGCTTTTCAGGGGCTGAAAAGCATGTTTTGGCCGAGTTTGATAATTTTCATTAAAACTTGATTTCTATCAATTCGAATGATGCCAAATGAATAACTTACTTGAATTGGACCATTTTACACTATGTCCATTGTAGATTTGTGTCTCTGACTGTTCGTTTGGTTGCAGGGGACATATTCAGTTTTTAAGGCCAAAATGTGCTTTTCAGGGGCTGAAAAGCATGTTTTGGCCGAGTATGATAATTTTCATTAAAACTTGATTTCTATCACTTCGAATGATGCCAAATGAATAACTTACTTGAATTGGACCATTTTACACTATGTCCATTGTAGATTTGTGTCTCTGACAGTTCGTTTGGTTGCAGGGGACATATTCAGTTTTTATGGCCAAAATGTGCTTTTCAGGGGCTGAAAAGCATGTTTTGGCCGCGTTTGATAATTTTCATTAAAACTTGATTTCTATCACTTCGATTGATGCCAAATGAATAACTTACTTGAATTGGACCATTTTACACTATGTCCATTGTAGATTTGTTTCTCCGACAGTTCGTTTGGTTGCAGGGGACATTTTCAGTTTTTATGGCCAAAATGTGCTTTTCAGGGGCTGAAAAGCATGTTTTGGCCGAGTATGATAATTTTCATTAAAACTTGATTTCTATCCATTCGAATGATGCCAAATGAATAACTTACTTGAAATGGACCATTTTACACTATGTCCATTGTAGATTTGTGTCTCTGACAGTTCGTTTGGTTGCAGGGGACATATTCAGTTTTTGTGGCCAAAATGTGCTTTTCAGGGGCTGAAAAGCATGTTTTGGCCGAGTTTGATAATTTTCATTAAAACTTGATTTCTATCACTTCGATTGATGCCAAATGAATAACTTACTTGAATTGGACCATTTTACACTATGTCCATTGTAGATTTGTGTCTCCAACAGTTCGTTTGGTTGCAGGGGACATTTTCAGTTTTTATGGCCAAAATGTGCTTTTCAGGGGCTGAAAAGCATGTTTTGGCCGAGTATGATAATTTTCCTTAAAACTTGATTTCTATCCATTCGAATGATGCCAAATGAATAACTTACTTGAATTGGACCATTTTACACTATGTCCATTGTAGATTTGTGTCTCTGACAGTTCGTTTGGTTGCAGGGGACATATTCAGTTTTTATGGCCAAAATGTGCTTTTCAGGGGCTGAAAAGCATGTTTTGGCCGCGTTTGATAATTTTCATTAAAACTTGATTTCTATCACTTCGATTGATGCCAAATGAATAACTTACTTGAATTGGACCATTTTACACTATGTCCATTGTAGATTTGTTTCTCCGACAGTTCGTTTGGTTGCAGGGGACATTTTCAGTTTTTATGGCCAAAATGTGCTTTTCAGGGGCTGAAAAGCATGTTTTGGCCGAGTATGATAATTTTCATTGAAACTTGATTTCTATCAATTCGAATGATGCCAAATGAATAACTTACTTGAATTGGATCATTTTACACTATGTCCATTGTAGATTTGTGTCTCTGACTGTTCGTTTGGTTGCAGGGGACATAGTCAGTTTTTATGGCCAAAATGTGCTTTTCAGGGGCTGAAAAGCATGTTTTGGCCGCGTTTGATAATTTTCATTAAAACTTGATTTCTATCACTTCGATATAATGCCAAATGAATAATTTACTTGAATTGGACCATTTTACACTATGTCCATTGTAGATTTGTGTCTCTGACAGTTCGTTTGGTTGCAGGGGACACATTCAGTTATTATGGCCAAAATGTGCTTTTCAGTGGCTGAAAAGCATGTTTTGGCCGAGTATGATAATTTTCATTAAAACTTGATTTCTATCACTTCGATTGATGCCAAATGAATAACTTACTTGAATTGGACCATTTTACACGATGTCCATTGTAAATTTGTGTCTCCGACAGTTCGTTTGGTAGCAGGGGACATATTCAGTTTTTATGGCCAAAATGTGCTTTTCAGGGGCTGAAAAGCACGTTTTGGCAGAATATGATAATTTTCATTAAAACTTGATTTCTATCCATTCGAATGATGCCAAATGAATAACTTACTTGAATTGGACCATTTTACAATATGTCCATTGTAGATTTGTGTCTCTGACAGTTCGTTTGGTAGCAGGGGACATATTCAGTTTTTATGGCCAAAATGTGCTTTTCAGGGGCTGAAAAGCATGTTTTGGCCGAGTATGATAATTTTCATTTAAACTTGATTTCTATCACTTCGAATGATGCCAAATGAATAACTTACTTGAATTGGACCATTTTACACTATGTCCATTGTAGATTTGTGTCTCTGACAGCTCCTTTGATTGCAGGGGACATATTCAGTTTTTATGGCCAAAATGTGCTTTTCAGGGGCTGAAAAGCACGTTTTGGCAGAGTATGATAATTTTCATTAAAACTTGATTTCTATCCATTCGAATGATGCCAAATGAATAACTTACTTGAATTGGACCATTTTACACTATGTCCATTGTAGATTTGTGTCTCTGACAGTTCGTTTGGGTGCAGGGGATATATTCAGTTTTTATGGCCAAAATGTGCTTTTCAGGGGCTGAAAAGCACGTTTTGGCAGAGTATGATAATTTTCATTAAAACTTGATTTCTATCCATTCGAATGATGCCAAATGAATAACTTACTTGAAATGGACCATTTTACACTATGTCCATTGTAGATTTGTGTCTCTGACAGTTCGTTTGGTTGCAGGGGACATATTCAGTTTTTGTGGCCAAAATGTGCTTTTCAGGGGCTGAAAAGCATGTTTTGGCCGAGTTTGATAATTTTCATTAAAACTTGATTTCTATCACTTCGATTGATGCCAAATGATTAACTTACTTGAATTGGACCATTTTACACTATGTCCATTGTAGATTTGTGTCTCCAACAGTTCGTTTGGTTGCAGGGGACATTTTCAGTTTTTATGGCCAAAATGTGCTTTTCAGGGGCTGAAAAGCATGTTTTGGCCGAGTATGATAATTTTCCTTAAAACTTGATTTCTATCCATTCGAATGATGCCAAATGAATAACTTACTTGAATTGGACCATTTTACACCATGTCCATTGTAGATTTGTGTCTCTGACAGTTCGTTTGGTTGCAGGGGACATATTCAGTTTTTATGGCCAAAATGTGCTTTTCAGGGGCTGAAAAGCATGTTTTGGCCGCGTTTGATAATTTTCATTAAAACTTGATTTCTATCACTTCGATTGATGCCAAATGAATAACTTACTTGAATTGGACCATTTTACACTATGTCCATTGTAGATTTGTGTCTCTGACAGCTCCTTTGATTGCAGGGGACATATTCAGTTTTTATGGCCAAAATGTGCTTTTCAGGGGCTGAAAAGCACGTTTTGGCAGAGTATGATAATTTTCATTAAAACTTGATTTCTATCCATTCGAATGATGCCAAATGAATAACTTACTTGAAATGGACCATTTTACACTATGTCCATTGTAGATTTGTGTCTCTGACAGTTCGTTTGGTTGCAGGGGACATATTCAGTTTTTGTGGCCAAAATGTGCTTTTCAGGGGCTGAAAAGCATGTTTTGGCCGAGTTTGATAATTTTCATTAAAACTTGATTTCTATCACTTCGATTGATGCCAAATGATTAACTTACTTGAATTGGACCATTTTACACTATGTCCATTGTAGATTTGTGTCTCCAACAGTTCGTTTGGTTGCAGGGGACATTTTCAGTTTTTATGGCCAAAATGTGCTTTTCAGGGGCTGAAAAGCATGTTTTGGCCGAGTATGATAATTTTCCTTAAAACTTGATTTCTATCCAATCGAATGATGCCAAATGAATAACTTACTTGAATTGGACCATTTTACACTATGTCCATTGTAGATTTGTGTCTCTGACAGTTCGTTTGGTTG
Source organism: Stigmatopora argus (assembly GCF_051989625.1). Classification (NCBI taxonomy): domain Eukaryota; kingdom Metazoa; phylum Chordata; class Actinopteri; order Syngnathiformes; family Syngnathidae; genus Stigmatopora; species Stigmatopora argus. The sequence continues at coordinate 10,227 of NW_027520142.1, forward strand.
CAGGGGACATATTCAGTTTTTATGGCCAAAATGTGCTTTTCAGGGGCTGAAAAGCACGTTTTGGCAGAGTATGATAATTTTCATTAAAACTTGATTTCTATCCAATCGAATGATGCCAAATGAATAACTTACTTGAATTGGACCATTTTACACTATGTCCATTGTAGATTTGTGTCTCTGACAGTTCGTTTGGTTGCAGGGGACATATTCAGTTTTTATGGCCAAAATGTGCTTTTCAGGGGCTGAAAAGCATGTTTTGGCCGAGTTTGATAATTTTCATTAAAACTTGATTTCTATCACTTCGATTGATGCCAAATGAATAACTTACTTGAATTGGACCATTTTACACTGTGTCCATTGTAGATTTGTGTCTCTGACTGTTCGTTTGGTTGCAGGGGACATATTCAGTTTTTAAGGCCAAAATGTGCTTTTCAGGGGCTGAAAAGCATGTTTTGGCCGAGTATGATAATTTTCATTAAAACTTGATTTATATCCATTCGAATGATGCCAAATGAATAACTTACTTGAAATGGACCATTTTACACTATGTCCATTGTAGATTTGTGTCTCTGACAGTTCGTTTGGTTGCAGGGGACATTTTCAGTTTTTATGGCCAAAATGTGCTTTTCAGGGGCTGAAAAGCATGTTTTGGCCGAGTATGATGATTTTCATTAAAACTTGATTTCTATCAATTCGAATGATGCCAAATGAATAACTTACTTGAATTGGACCATTTTACACTATGTCCATTGTAGATTTGTGTCTCTGACTGTTCGTTTGGTTGCAGGGGACATATTCAGTTTTTAAGGCCAAAATGTGCTTTTCAGGGGCTGAAAAGCATGTTTTGGCCGAGTATGATAATTTTCATTAAAACTTGATTTCTATCACTTCGAATGATGCCAAATGAATAACTTACTTGAATTGGACCATTTTACACTATGTCCATTGTAGATTTGTGTCTCTGACAGTTCGTTTGGTTGCAGGGGACATATTCAGTTTTTATGGCCAAAATGTGCTTTTCAGGGGCTGAAAAGCATGTTTTGGCCGCGTTTGATAATTTTCATTAAAACTTGATTTCTATCACTTCGATTGATGCCAAATGAATAACTTACTTGAATTGGACCATTTTACACTATGTCCATTGTAGATTTGTTTCTCCGACAGTTCGTTTGGTTGCAGGGGACATTTTCAGTTTTTATGGCCAAAATGTGCTTTTCAGGGGCTGAAAAGCATGTTTTGGCCGAGTATGATAATTTTCATTAAAACTTGATTTCTATCCATTCGAATGATGCCAAATGAATAACTTACTTGAAATGGACCATTTTACACTATGTCCATTGTAGATTTGTGTCTCTGACAGTTCGTTTGGTTGCAGGGGACATATTCAGTTTTTGTGGCCAAAATTTGCTTTTCAGGGGCTGAAAAGCATGTTTTGGCCGAGTTTGATAATTTTCATTAAAACTTGATTTCTATCACTTCGATTGATGCCAAATGAATAACTTACTTGAATTGGACCATTTTACACTATGTCCATTGTAGATTTGTGTCTCCAACAGTTCGTTTGGTTGCAGGGGACATTTTCAGTTTTTATGGCCAAAATGTGCTTTTCAGGGGCTGAAAAGCATGTTTTGGCCGAGTATGATAATTTTCCTTAAAACTTGATTTCTATCCATTCGAATGATGCCAAATGAATAACTTACTTGAATTGGACCATTTTACACTATGTCCATTGTAGATTTGTGTCTCTGACAGTTCGTTTGGTTGCAGGGGACATATTCAGTTTTTATGGCCAAAATGTGCTTTTCAGGGGCTGAAAAGCATGTTTTGGCCGCGTTTGATAATTTTCATTAAAACTTGATTTCTATCACTTCGATTGATGCCAAATGAATAACTTACTTGAATTGGACCATTTTACACTATGTCCATTGTAGATTTGTTTCTCCGACAGTTCGTTTGGTTGCAGGGGACATTTTCAGTTTTTATGGCCAAAATGTGCTTTTCAGGGGCTGAAAAGCATGTTTTGGCCGAGTATGATAATTTTCATTGAAACTTGATTTCTATCAATTCGAATGATGCCAAATGAATAACTTACTTGAATTGGATCATTTTACACTATGTCCATTGTAGATTTGTGTCTCTGACTGTTCGTTTGGTTGCAGGGGACATATTCAGTTTTTATGGCCAAAATGTGCTTTTCAGGGGCTGAAAAGCATGTTTTGGCCGCGTTTGATAATTTTCATTAAAACTTGATTTCTATCACTTCGATATAATGCCAAATGAATAATTTACTTGAATTGGACCATTTTACACTATGTCCATTGTAGATTTGTGTCTCTGACAGTTCGTTTGGTTGCAGGGGACACATTCAGTTATTATGGCCAAAATGTGCTTTTCAGTGGCTGAAAAGCATGTTTTGGCCGAGTATGATAATTTTCATTAAAACTTGATTTCTATCACTTCGATTGATGCCAAATGAATAACTTACTTGAATTGGACCATTTTACACGATGTCCATTGTAAATTTGTGTCTCTGACAGTTCGTTTGGTAGCAGGGGACATATTCAGTTTTTATGGCCAAAATGTGCTTTTCAGGGGCTGAAAAGCACGTTTTGGCAGAATATGATAATTTTCATTAAAACTTGATTTCTATCCATTCGAATGATGCCAAATGAATAACTTACTTGAATTGGACCATTTTACAATATGTCCATTGTAGATTTGTGTCTCTGACAGTTCGTTTGGTAGCAGGGGACATATTCAGTTTTTATGGCCAAAATGTGCTTTTCAGGGGCTGAAAAGCATGTTTTGGCCGAGTATGATAATTTTCATTTAAACTTGATTTCTATCACTTCGAATGATGCCAAATGAATAACTTACTTGAATTGGACCATTTTACACTATGTCCATTGTAGATTTGTGTCTCTGACAGCTCCTTTGATTGCAGGGGACATATTCAGTTTTTATGGCCAAAATGTGCTTTTCAGGGGCTGAAAAGCACGTTTTGGCAGAGTATGATAATTTTCATTAAAACTTGATTTCTATCCATTCAAATGATGCCAAATGAATAACTTACTTGAATTGGACCATTTTACACTATGTCCATTGTAGATTTGTGTCTCTGACAGTTCGTTTGGGTGCAGGGGATATATTCAGTTTTTATGGCCAAAATGTGCTTTTCAGGGGCTGAAAAGCACGTTTTGGCAGAGTATGATAATTTTCATTAAAACTTGATTTCTATCCATTCGAATGATGCCAAATGAATAACTTACTTGAAATGGACCATTTTACACTATGTCCATTGTAGATTTGTGTCTCTGACAGTTCGTTTGGTTGCAGGGGACATATTCAGTTTTTGTGGCCAAAATGTGCTTTTCAGGGGCTGAAAAGCATGTTTTGGCCGAGTTTGATAATTTTCATTAAAACTTGATTTCTATCACTTCGATTGATGCCAAATGATTAACTTACTTGAATTGGACCATTTTACACTATGTCCATTGTAGATTTGTGTCTCCAACAGTTCGTTTGGTTGCAGGGGAAATTTTCAGTTTTTATGGCCAAAATGTGCTTTTCAGGGGCTGAAAAGCATGTTTTGGCCGAGTATGATAATTTTCCTTAAAACTTGATTTCTATCCATTCGAATGATGCCAAATGAATAACTTACTTGAAATGGACCATTTTACACTATGTCCATTGTAGATTTGTGTCTCTGACAGTTCGTTTGGTTGCAGGGGACATATTCAGTTTTTGTGGCCAAAATGTGCTTTTCAGGGGCTTAAAAGCATGTTTTGGCCGAGTTTGATAATTTTCATTAAAACTTGATTTCTATCACTTCGATTGATGCCAAATGATTAACTTACTTGAATTGGACCATTTTACACTATGTCCATTGTAGATTTGTGTCTCCAACAGTTCGTTTGGTTGCAGGGGACATTTTCAGTTTTTATGGCCAAAATGTGCTTTTCAGGGGCTGAAAAGCATGTTTTGGCCGAGTATGATAATTTTCCTTAAAACTTGATTTCTATCCATTCGAATGATGCCAAATGAATAACTTACTTGAATTGGACCATTTTACACCATGTCCATTGTAGATTTGTGTCTCTGACAGTTCGTTTGGTTGCAGGGGACATATTCAGTTTTTATGGCCAAAATGTGCTTTTCAGGGGCTGAAAAGCATGTTTTGGCCGCGTTTGATAATTTTCATTAAAACTTGATTTCTATCACTTCGATTGATGCCAAATGAATAACTTACTTGAATTGGACCATTTTACACTATGTCCATTGTAGATTTGTGTCTCTGACAGCTCCTTTGATTGCAGGGGACATATTCAGTTTTTATGGCCAAAATGTGCTTTTCAGGGGCTGAAAAGCACGTTTTGGCAGAGTATGATAATTTTCATTAAAACTTGATTTCTATCCATTCGAATGATGCCAAATGAATAACTTACTTGAAATGGACCATTTTACACTATGTCCATTGTAGATTTGTGTCTCTGACAGTTCGTTTGGTTGCAGGGGACATATTCAGTTTTTGTGGCCAAAATGTGCTTTTCAGGGGCTGAAAAGCATGTTTTGGCCGAGTTTGATAATTTTCATTAAAACTTGATTTCTATCACTTCGATTGATGCCAAATGATTAACTTACTTGAATTGGACCATTTTACACTATGTCCATTGTAGATTTGTGTCTCCAACAGTTCGTTTGGTTGCAGGGGACATTTTCAGTTTTTATGGCCAAAATGTGCTTTTCAGGGGCTGAAAAGCATGTTTTGGCCGAGTATGATAATTTTCCTTAAAACTTGATTTCTATCCAATCGAATGATGCCAAATGAATAACTTACTTGAATTGGACCATTTTACACTATGTCCATTGTAGATTTGTGTCTCTGACAGTTCGTTTGGTTGCAGGGGACATATTCAGTTTTTATGGCCAAAATGTGCTTTTCAGGGGCTGAAAAGCACGTTTTGGCAGAGTATGATAATTTTCATTAAAACTTGATTTCTATCCAATCGAATGATGCCAAATGAATAACTTACTTGAATTGGACCATTTTACACTATGTCCATTGTAAATTTGTGTCTCTGACAGTTCGTTTGGTTGCAGGGGACATATTCAGTTTTTATGGCCAAAATGTGCTTTTCAGGGGCTGAAAAGCATGTTTTGGCCGAGTTTGATAATTTTCATTAAAACTTGATTTCTATCACTTCGATTGATGCCAAATGAATAACTTACTTGAATTGGACCATTTTACACTGTGTCCATTGTAGATTTGTGTCTCTGACTGTTCGTTTGGTTGCAGGGGACATATTCAGTTTTTAAGGCCAAAATGTGCTTTTCAGGGGCTGAAAAGCATGTTTTGGCCGAGTATGATAATTTTCATTAAAACTTGATTTATATCCATTCGAATGATGCCAAATGAATAACTTACTTGAAATGGACCATTTTACACTATGTCCATTGTAGATTTGTGTCTCTGACAGTTCGTTTGGTTGCAGGGGACATTTTCAGTTTTTATGGCCAAAATGTGCTTTTCAGGGGCTGAAAAGCATGTTTTGGCCGAGTATGATGATTTTCATTAAAACTTGATTTCTATCAATTCGAATGATGCCAAATGAATAACTTACTTGAATTGGACCATTTTACACTATGTCCATTGTAGATTTGTGTCTCTGACTGTTCGTTTGGTTGCAGGGGACATATTCAGTTTTTAAGGCCAAAATGTGCTTTTCAGGGGCTGAAAAGCATGTTTTGGCCGAGTATGATAATTTTCATTAAAACTTGATTTCTATCACTTCGAATGATGCCAAATGAATAACTTACTTGAATTGGACCATTTTACACTATGTCCATTGTAGATTTGTGTCTCTGACAGTTCGTTTGGTTGCAGGGGACATATTCAGTTTTTATGGCCAAAATGTGCTTTTCAGGGGCTGAAAAGCATGTTTTGGCCGCGTTTGATAATTTTCATTAAAACTTGATTTCTATCACTTCGATTGATGCCAAATGAATAACTTACTTGAATTGGACCATTTTACACTATGTCCATTGTAGATTTGTTTCTCCGACAGTTCGTTTGGTTGCAGGGGACATTTTCAGTTTTTATGGCCAAAATGTGCTTTTCAGGGGCTGAAAAGCATGTTTTGGCCGAGTATGATAATTTTCATTAAAACTTGATTTCTATCCATTCGAATGATGCCAAATGAATAACTTACTTGAAATGGACCATTTTACACTATGTCCATTGTAGATTTGTGTCTCTGACAGTTCGTTTGGTTGCAGGGGACATATTCAGTTTTTGTGGCCAAAATGTGCTTTTCAGGGGCTGAAAAGCATGTTTTGGCCGAGTTTGATAATTTTCATTAAAACTTGATTTCTATCACTTCGATTGATGCCAAATGAATAACTTACTTGAATTGGACCATTTTACACTATGTCCATTGTAGATTTGTGTCTCCAACAGTTCGTTTGGTTGCAGGGGACATTTTCAGTTTTTATGGCCAAAATGTGCTTTTCAGGGGCTGAAAAGCATGTTTTGGCCGAGTATGATAATTTTCCTTAAAACTTGATTTCTATCACTTCGATTGATGCCAAATGAATAACTTACTTGAATTGGACCATTTTACACTATGTCCATTGTAGATTTGTTTCTCCGACAGTTCGTTTGGTTGCAGGGGACATTTTCAGTTTTTATGGCCAAAATGTGCTTTTCAGGGGCTGAAAAGCATGTTTTGGCCGAGTATGATAATTTTCATTGAAACTTGATTTCTATCAATTCGAATGATGCCAAATGAATAACTTACTTGAATTGGATCATTTTACACTATGTCCATTGTAGATTTGTGTCTCTGACTGTTCGTTTGGTTGCAGGGGACATATTCAGTTTTTATGGCCAAAATGTGCTTTTCAGAGGCTGAAAAGCATGTTTTGGCCGCGTTTGATAATTTTCATTAAAACTTGATTTCTATCACTTCGATATAATGCCAAATGAATAATTTACTTGAATTGGACCATTTTACACTATGTCCATTGTAGATTTGTGTCTCTGACAGTTTGTTTGGTTGCAGGGGACACATTCAGTTATTATGGCCAAAATGTGCTTTTCAGTGGCTGAAAAGCATGTTTTGGCCGAGTATGATAATTTTCATTAAAACTTGATTTCTATCACTTCGATTGATGCCAAATGAATAACTTACTTGAATTGGACCATTTTACACGATGTCCATTGTAAATTTGTGTCTCCGACAGTTCGTTTGGTAGCAGGGGACATATTCAGTTTTTATGGCCAAAATGTGCTTTTCAGGGGCTGAAAAGCACGTTTTGGCAGAATATGATAATTTTCATTAAAACTTGATTTCTATCCATTCGAATGATGCCAAATGAATAACTTACTTGAATTGGACCATTTTACAATATGTCCATTGTAGATTTGTGTCTCTGACAGTTCGTTTGGTAGCAGGGGACATATTCAGTTTTTATGGCCAAAATGTGCTTTTCAGGGGCTGAAAAGCATGTTTTGGCCGAGTATGATAATTTTCATTTAAACTTGATTTCTATCACTTCGAATGATGCCAAATGAATAACTTACTTGAATTGGACCATTTTACACTATGTCCATTGTAGATTTGTGTCTCTGACAGCTCCTTTGATTGCAGGGGACATATTCAGTTTTTATGGCCAAAATGTGCTTTTCAGGGGCTGAAAAGCACGTTTTGGCAGAGTATGATAATTTTCATTAAACCTTGATTTCTATCCATTCAAATGATGCCAAATGAATAACTTACTTGAATTGGACCATTTTACACTATGTCCATTGTAGATTTGTGTCTCTGACAGTTCGTTTGGGTGCAGGGGATATATTCAGTTTTTATGGCCAAAATGTGCTTTTCAGGGGCTGAAAAGCACGTTTTGGCAGAGTATGATAATTTTCATTAAAACTTGATTTCTATCCATTCGAATGATGCCAAATGAATAACTTACTTGAAATGGACCATTTTACACTATGTCCATTGTAGATTTGTGTCTCTGACAGTTCGTTTGGTTGCAGGGGACATATTCAGTTTTTGTGGCCAAAATGTGCTTTTCAGGGGCTGAAAAGCATGTTTTGGCCGAGTTTGATAATTTTCATTAAAACTTGATTTCTATCACTTCGATTGATGCCAAATGATTAACTTACTTGAATTGGACCATTTTACACTATGTCCATTGTAGATTTGTGTCTCCAACAGTTCGTTTGGTTGCAGGGGACATTTTCAGTTTTTATGGCCAAAATGTGCTTTTCAGGGGCTGAAAAGCATGTTTTGGCCGAGTATGATAATTTTCCTTAAAACTTGATTTCTATCCATTCGAATGATGCCAAATGAATAACTTACTTGAATTGGACCATTTTACACCATGTCCATTGTAGATTTGTGTCTCTGACAGTTTGTTTGGTTGCAGGGGACATATTCAGTTTTTATGGCCAAAATGTGCTTTTCAGGGGCTGAAAAGCATGTTTTGGCCGCGTTTGATAATTTTCATTAAAACTTGATTTCTATCACTTCGATTGATGCCAAATGAATAACTTACTTGAATTGGACCATTTTACACTATGTCCATTGTAGATTTGTGTCTCTGACAGCTCCTTTGATTGCAGGGGACATATTCAGTTTTTATGGCCAAAATGTGCTTTTCAGGGGCTGAAAAGCACGTTTTGGCAGAGTATGATAATTTTCATTAAAACTTGATTTCTATCCATTCGAATGATGCCAAATGAATAACTTACTTGAAATGGACCATTTTACACTATGTCCATTGTAGATTTGTGTCTCTGACAGTTCGTTTGGTTGCAGGGGACATATTCAGTTTTTGTGGCCAAAATGTGCTTTTCAGGGGCTGAAAAGCATGTTTTGGCCGAGTTTGATAATTTTCATTAAAACTTGATTTCTATCACTTCGATTGATGCCAAATGATTAACTTACTTGAATTGGACCATTTTACACTATGTCCATTGTAGATTTGTGTCTCCAACAGTTCGTTTGGTTGCAGGGGACATTTTCAGTTTTTATGGCCAAAATGTGCTTTTCAGGGGCTGAAAAGCATGTTTTGGCCGAGTATGATAATTTTCCTTAAAACTTGATTTCTATCCATTCGAATGATGCCAAATGAATAACTTACTTGAATTGGACCATTTTACACCATGTCCATTGTAGATTTGTGTCTCTGACAGTTCGTTTGGTTGCAGGGGACATATTCAGTTTTTATGGCCAAAATGTGCTTTTCAGGGGCTGAAAAGCATGTTTTGGCCGCGTTTGATAATTTTCATTAAAACTTGATTTCTATCACTTCGATTGATGCCAAATGAATAACTTACTTGAATTGGACCATTTTACACTATGTCCATTGTAGATTTGTTTCTCCGACAGTTCGTTTGATTGCAGGGGACATATTCAGTTTTTATGGCCAAAATGTGCTTTTCAGGGGCTGAAAAGCACGTTTTGGCAGAGTATGATAATTTTCATTAAAACTTGATTTCTATCCATTCGAATGATGCCAAATGAATAACTTACTTGAATTGGACCATTTTACACTATGTCCATTGTAGATTTGTGTCTCTGACAGTTTGTTTGGGTGCAGGGGATATATTCAGTTTTTATGGCCAAAATGTGCTTTTCAGGGGCTGAAAAGCACGTTTTGGCAGAGTATGATAATTTTCATTAAAACTTGATTTCTATCACTTCGATTGATGCCAAATGAATAACTTACTTGAAATGGACCATTTTACACTATGTCCATTGTAGATTTGTGTCTCTGACAGTTCGTTTGGTTGCAGGGGACATATTCAGTTTTTGTGGCCAAAATGTGCTTTTCAGGGGCTGAAAAGCATGTTTTGGCCGAGTTTGATAATTTTCATTAAAACTTGATTTCTATCACTTCGATTGATGCCAAATGATTAACTTACTTGAATTGGACCATTTTACACTATGTCCATTGTAGATTTGTGTCTCCAACAGTTCGTTTGGTTGCAGGGGACATTTTCAGTTTTTATGGCCAAAATGTGCTTTTCAGGGGCTGAAAAGCATGTTTTGGCCGAGTATGATAATTTTCCTTAAAACTTGATTTCTATCCATTCGAATGATGCCAAATGAATAACTTACTTGAATTGGACCATTTTACACCATGTCCATTGTAGATTTGTGTCTCTGACAGTTCGTTTGGTTGCAGGGGACATATTCAGTTTTTATGGCCAAAATGTGCTTTTCAGGGGCTGAAAAGCATGTTTTGGCCGCGTTTGATAATTTTCATTAAAACTTGATTTCTATCACTTCGATTGATGCCAAATGAATAACTTACTTGAATTGGACCATTTTACACTATGTCCATTGTAGATTTGTGTCTCTGACAGTTCGTTCGGTTGCAGGGGACATATTCAGTTTTTATGGCCAAAATGTGCTTTTCAGGGGCTGAAAAGCACGTTTTGGCAGAATATGATAATTTTCATTAAAACTTGATTTCTATCCATTCGAATGATGCCAAATGAATAACTTACTTGAATTGGACCATTTTACAATATGTCCATTGTAGATTTGTGTCTCTGACAGTTCGTTTGGTTGCAGGGGACATATTCAGTTTTTATGGCCAAAATGTGCTTTTCAGGGGCTGAAAAGCATGTTTTGGCCGAGTATGATAATTTTCATTGAAACTTGATTTCTATCACTTCGAATGATGCCAAATGAATAACTTACTTGAATTGGACCATTTTACACTATGTCCATTGTAGATTTGTGTCTCTGACAGTTCCTTTGATTGCAGGGGACATATTCAGTTTTTATGGCCAAAATGTGCTTTTCAGGGGCTGAAAAGCACGTTTTGGCAGAGTATGATAATTTTCATTAAAACTTGATTTCTATCCATTCGAATGATGCCAAATGAATAACTTACTTGAATTGGACCATTTTACACTATGTCCATTGTAGATTTGTGTCTCTGACAGTTCGTTGAGTTGCAGGGGACATATTCAGTTTTTATGGCCAAAATGTGCTTTTCAGGGGCTGAAAAGCATGTTTTGGCCGAATATGATAATTTTCATTAAAACTTGATTTCTATCACTTCGAATGATGCCAAATGAATAACTTACTTGAATTGGAACATTTTACACTATGTCCATTGTAGATTTCTGTCTCTGACAGTTCGTTTGGTTGCAGGGGACATATTAAGTTTTTATGGCCAAAATGTGCTTTTCAGGGGCTGAAAAGCATGTTTTGGCCGAGTATGATAATTTTCATTAAAACTTGATTTCTAACACTTCGAATGATGCCAAATGAATAACTTACTTGAATTGGACCATTTTACACTATGTCCATTGTAGATTTGTGTCTCCGACAGTTCGTTTGGTTGCAGGGGACATTTTCAGTTTTTATGGCCAAAATGTGCTTTTCAGGGGCTGAAAAGCATGTTTTGGCCGAATATGATAATTTTAATTAAAACTTGATTTCTATCACTTCGAATGATGCCAAATGAATAACTTACTTGAATTGGACCATTTTACACTATGTCCATTGTAGATTTGTGTCTCTGACAGTTCGTTTGGTTGCAGGGGACATATTAAGTTTTTATGGCCAAAATGTGCTTTTCAGGGGCCGAAAAGCATGTTTTGGCCGAGTATGATAATTTTCATTAAAACTTGATTTCTATCACTTCGAATGATGCCAAATGAATAACTTACTTGAATTGGACCATTTTACACTATGTCCATTGTAGATTTGTGTCTCTGACAGTTCGTTTGGTTGCAGGGGACATTTTCAGTTTTTATGGCCAAAATGTGCTTTTCAGGGGCTGAAAAGCATGTTTTGGCCGAATATGATAATTTTCATTAAAACTTGATTTCTATCACTTCGAATGATGCCAAATGAATAACTTACTTGAATTGGACCATTTTTCACTATGTCTATTGTAGATTTGTGTCTCCGACAGATTGTTTGGTTGCAGGGGACATTTTCAGTTTTTATGGCCAAAATGTGCTTTTCAGGGGCTGAAAAGCATGTTTTGGCCGAGTATGATAATTTTCATTAAAACTTGATTTCTATCCATTTGAATGATGCCAAATGAATAACTTACTTGAATTGGACCATTTTACACTATGTCCATTGTAGATTTGTGTCTCTGACAGTTCGTTGAGTTGCAGGGGACATATTCAGTTTTTATGGCCAAAATGTGCTTTTCAGGGGCTGAAAAGCATGTTTTGGCCGAATATGATAATTTTCATTAAAACTTGATTTCTATCACTTCGAATGATGCCAAATGAATAACTTACTTGAATTGGAACATTTTACACTATGTCCATTGTAGATTTGTGTCTCTGACAGTTCGTTTGGTTGCAGGGGACATATTAAGTTTTTATGGCCAAAATGTGCTTTTCAGGGGCTGAAAAGCATGTTTTGGCCGAGTATGATAATTTTCATTAAAACTTGATTTCTATCACTTCGAATGATGCCAAATGAATAACTTACTTGAATTGGACCATTTTACACTATGTCCATTGTAGATTTGTGTCTCCGACAGTTCGTTTGGTTGCAGGGGACATTTTCAGTTTTTATGGCCAAAATGTGCTTTTCAGGGGCTGAAAAGCATGTTTTGGCCGAATATGATAATTTTAATTAAAACTTGATTTCTATCACTTCGAATGATGCCAAATGAATAACTTACTTGAATTGGACCATTTTACACTATGTCCATTAGATTTGTGTCTCCGACAGTTTGTTTGGTTGCAGGGGACATTTTCAGTTTTTATGGCCAAAATGTCCTTTCTAGGGGCTGAAAAGCATATTTTGGCCAAGTATGATAATTTTCATTAAAACTTGATTTCTATCACTTCGAATGATGCCAAATGAATAACTTACTTGAATTGGACCATTTTACACTATGTCCATTGTAGATTTGTGTCTCTGACAGTTCGTTTGGTTGCAGGGGACATATTCAGTTTTTATGGCCAAAATTTGCTTTTCAGGGGCTGAAAAGCATGTTTTGGCCGAATATGATAATTTTCATTAAAACTTGATTTCTATCACTTCGAATGATGCCAAATGAATAACTTACTTGAATTGGACCATTTTACACTATGTCCATTGTAGATTTGTGTCTCCGACAGTTCGTTTGGTTGCAGGGGACATTTTCAGTTTTTATGGCCAAAATGTGCTTTTCAGAGGCTGAAAAGCATGTTTTGGCAGAGTATGATAATTGTCATTAAAACTTAATTTCTATCACTTCGAATGATGCCAAATGAATAACTTACTTGAATTGGACCATTTTACACTATGTCCATTGTAGATTTGTGTCTCTGACAGTTCGTTTGGTTGCAGGGGACATATTCAGTTTTTATGGCCAAAATGTGCTTTTCAGGGGCTGAAAAGCATGTTTTGGCCGAGTTTGATAATTTTCATTAAAACTTGATTTCTATCACTTCGATTGATGCCAAATGAATAACTACTTGAATTGGACCATTTTACACTATGTCCATTGTAGATTTGTGTCTCTGACAGTTCGTTTGGTTGCAGGGGACATATTCAGTTTTTATGGCCAAAATGTGCTTTTCAGGGGCTGAAAAGCATGTTTTGGCCGAATATGATAATTTTCATTAAAACTTGATTTCTATCACTTCGAATGATGCCAAATGAATAACTTACTTGAATTGGAACATTTTACACTATGTCCATTGTAGATTTGTGTCTCTGACAGTTCGTTTGGTTGCAGGGGACATATTAAGTTTTTATGGCCAAAATGTGCTTTTCAGGGGCTGAAAAGCATGTTTTGGCCGAGTATGATAATTTTCATTAAAACTTGATTTCTATCACTTCGAATGATGCCAAATGAATAACTTACTTGAATTGGACCATTTTACACTATGTCCATTGTAGATTTGTGTCTCCGACAGTTCGTTTGGTTGCAGGGGACATTTTCAGTTTTTATGGCCAAAATGTGCTTTTCAGGGGCTGAAAAGCATGTTTTGGCCGAATATGATAATTTTAATTAAAACTTGATTTCTATCACTTCGAATGATGCCAAATGAATAACTTACTTGAATTGGACCATTTTACACTATGTCCATTAGATTTGTGTCTCCGACAGTTTGTTTGGTTGCAGGGGACATTTTCAGTTTTTATGGCCAAAATGTGCTTTTCAGGGGCTGAAAAGCATGTTTTGGCCGAGTATGATAATTTTCATTAAAACTTGATTTCTGTCACTTCGAATGATGCCAAATGAATAACTTACTTGAATTGGACCATTTTACACTATGTCCATTGTAGATTTGTGTCTCTGACAGTTCGTTTGGTTGCAGGGGACATATTCAGTTTTTATGGTCAAAATGTGCTTTTCAGGGGCTGAAAAGCATGTTTTGGCCGAGTTTGATAATTTTCATTAAAACTTGATTTCTATCACTTCGATTGATGCCAAATGAATAACTTACTTGAATTGGACCATTTTACACTATGTCCATTGTAGATTTGTGTCTCTGACAGTTCGTTTGGTTGCAGGGGACATATTAAGTTTTTATGGCCAAAATGTGCTTTTCATGGGAGGAAAAGCATGTTTTGGCCGAGTTTGATAATTTTCATTAAAACTTGATTTCTATCCCTTCGAATGATGCCAAATGAATAATTTACTTGAATTGGACCATTTTACACTATGTCCATTGTAGATTTCTGTCTCTGACAGTTCGTTTGGTTGCAGGGGACATATTCAGTTTTTATGGCCAAAATGTGCTTTTCAGAGGCTGAAAAGCATGTTTTGGAGGAGTATGATAATTTTCATTAAAACTTGATTTCTATCCATTTGAATGATGCCAAATGAATAACTTACTTGAATTGGACCATTTTACACTATGTCCATTGTAGATTTGTGTCTCTGACAGTTCGTTGAGTTGCAGGGGACATATTCAGTTTTTATGGCCAAAATGTGCTTTTCAGGGGCTGAAAAGCATGTTTTGGCCGAATATGATAATTTTCATTAAAACTTGATTTCTATCACTTCGAATGATGCCAAATGAATAACTTACTTGAATTGGAACATTTTACACTATGTCCATTGTAGATTTGTGTCTCTGACAGTTCGTTTGGTTGCAGGGGACATATTAAGTTTTTATGGCCAAAATGTGCTTTTCATGGGAGGAAAAGCATGTTTTGGCCGAGTTTGATAATTTTCATTAAAACTTGATTTCTATCCCTTCGAATGATGCCAAATGAATAATTTACTTGAATTGGACCATTTTACACTATGTCCATTGTAGATTTCTGTCTCTGACAGTTCGTTTGGTTGCAGGGGACATATTCAGTTTTTATGGCCAAAATGTGCTTTTCAGAGGCTGAAAAGCATGTTTTGGAGGAGTATGATAATTTTCATTAAAACTTGATTTCTATCCATTTGAATGATGCCAAATGAATAACTTACTTGAATTGGACCATTTTACACTATGTCCATTGTAGATTTGTGTCTCTGACAGTTCGTTGAGTTGCAGGGGACATATTCAGTTTTTATGGCCAAAATGTGCTTTTCAGGGGCTGAAAAGCATGTTTTGGCCGAATATGATAATTTTCATTAAAACTTGATTTCTATCACTTCGAATGATGCCAAATGAATAACTTACTTGAATTGGAACATTTTACACTATGTCCATTGTAGATTTGTGTCTCTGACAGTTCGTTTGGTTGCAGGGGACATATTAAGTTTTTATGGCCAAAATGTGCTTTTCAGGGGCTGAAAAGCATGTTTTGGCCGAGTATGATAATTTTCATTAAAACTTGATTTCTAACACTTCGAATGATGCCAAATGAATAACTTACTTGAATTGGACCATTTTACACTATGTCCATTGTAGATTTGTGTCTCCGACAGTTCGTTTGGTTGCAGGGGACATTTTCAGTTTTTATGGCCAAAATGTGCTTTTCAGGGGCTGAAAAGCATGTTTTGGCCGAATATGATAATTTTAATTAAAACTTGATTTCTATCACTTCGAATGATGCCAAATGAATAACTTACTTGAATTGGACCATTTTACACTATGTCCATTAGATTTGTGTCTCCGACAGTTTGTTTGGTTGCAGGGGACATTTTCAGTTTTTATGGCTAAAATGTGCTTTTCAGGGGCTGAAAAGCATGTTTTGGCCGAGTATGATAATTTTCATTAAAACTTGATTTCTATCACTTCGAATGATGCCAAATGAATAACTTACTTGAATTGGACCATTTTACACTATGTCCATTGTAGATTTGTGTCTCTGACAGTTCGTTTGGTTGCAGGGGACATATTCAGTTTTTATGGCTAAAATGTGCTTTTCAGGGGCTGAAAAGCATGTTTTGGCCGAATATGATAATTTTCATTAAAACTTGATTTCTATCACTTCGAATGATGCCAAATGAATAACTTACTTGAATTGGACCATTTTACACTATGTCCATTGTAGATTTGTGTCTCCGACAGTTCGTTTGGTTGCAGGGGACATTTTCAGTTTTTATGGCCAAAATGTGCTTTTCAGAGGCTGAAAAGCATGTTTTGGCAGAGTATGATAATTTTCATTAAAACTTAATTTCTATCACTTCGAATGATGCCAAATGAATAACTTACTTGAATTGGACCATTTTACACTATGTCCATTGTAGATTTGTGTCTCTGACAGTTCGTTTGGTTGCAGGGGACATTTTCAGTTTTTATGGCCAAAATGTGCTTTTCAGGGGCTGAAAAGCATATTTTGGCCGAGTTTGATAATTTTCATTAAAACTTGATTTCTATCACTTCGATTGATGCCAAATGATTAACTTACTTGAATTGGACCATTTTACACTATGTCCATTGTAGATTTGTGTCTCTGACAGTTCGTTTGGTTGCAGGGGACATTTTCAGTTTTTATGGCCAAAATGTGCTTTTCAGGGGCTGAAAAGCATGTTTTGGCCGAGAATGATGATTTTCATTAAAACTTAATTTCTATCACTTCGAATGATGCCAAATGAATAACTTACTTGAATTGGACCATTTTACACTATGTCCATTGTAGATTTGTGTCTCCGACAGTTCGTTTGGTTGCAGGGGACATTTTCAGTTTTTATGGCCAAAATGTGCTTTTCAGAGGCTGAAAAGCATGTTTTGGCCGAGTGATAATTTTCATTAAAACTTGATTTCTATCCATTTGAATGATGCCAAATGAATAACTTACTTGAATTGGACCATTTTACACTATGTCCATTGTAGATTTGTGTCTCTGACAGTTCGTTTGGTTGCAGGGGACATATTCAGTTTTTATGGCCAAAATGTGCTTTTCAGGGGCTGAAAAGCATGTTTTGGCCGAATATGATAATTTTCATTAAAACTTGATTTCTATCACTTCGAATGATGCCAAATGAATAACTTACTTGAATTGGAACATTTTACACTATGTCCATTGTAGATTTGTGTCTCTGACAGTTCGTTTGGTTGCAGGGGACATATTAAGTTTTTATGGCCAAAATGTGCTTTTCAGGGGCTGAAAAGCATGTTTTGGCCGAGTATGATAATTTTCATTAAAACTTGATTTCTATCTTTTCGAATGATGCCAAATGAATAACTTACTTGAATTGGACCATTTTACACTATGTCCATTGTAGATTTGTGTCTCCGACAGTTCGTTTGGTTGCAGGGGACATTTTCAGTTTTTATGGCCAAAATGTGCTTTTCAGGGGCTGAAAAGCATGTTTTGGCCGAGTATGATAATTTTCATTAAAACTTAATTTCTATCACTTCGAATGATGCCAAATGAATAACTTACTTGAATTGGACCATTTTACACTATGTCCATTGTAGATTTGTGTCTCCGACAGTTCGTTTGGTTGCAGGGGACATTTTCAGTTTTTATGGCCAAAATGTGCTTTTCAGAGGCTGAAAAGCATGTTTTGGCCGAGTATGATAATTTACATTAAAACTTAATTTCTATCACTTCGAATGATGCCAAATGAATAACTTACTTGAATTGGACCATTTTACACTATGTCCATTGTAGATTTGTGTCTCTGACAGTTCGTTTGGTTGCAGGGGACATATTAAGTTTTTATGGCCAAAATGTGCTTTTCAGGGGCTGAAAAGCATGTTTTGGCCGAGTATGATAATTTTCATTAAAACTTGATTCCTATCACTTCGAATGATGCCAAATGAATAACTTACTTGAATTGGACCATTTTACACTGTGTCCATTGTAGATTTGTGTCTCCGACAGTTCGTTTGGTTGCAGGGGACATATTAAGTTTTTATGGCCAAAATGTGCTTTTCAGGGGCTGAAAAGCATGTTTTGGCCGAGTATGATAATTTTCATTAAAACTTGATTTCTATCCATTTGAATGATGCCAAATGAATAACTTACTTGAATTGGACCATTTTACACTATGTCCATTGTAGATTTGTGTCTCTGACAGTTCGTTTGGTTTCAGGGGACATATTCAGTTTTTATGGCCAAAATGTGCTTTTCAGGGGCTGAAAAGCATGTTTTGGCCGAATATGATAATTTTCATTAAAACTTGATTTCTATCACTTCGAATGATGCCAAATGAATAACTTACTTGAATTGGAACATTTTACACTATGTCCATTGTAGATTTGTGTCTCTGACAGTTCGTTTGGTTGCAGGGGACATATTAAGTTTTTATGGCCAAAATGTGCTTTTCAGGGGCTGAAAAGCATGTTTTGGCCGAGTATGATAATTTTCATTAAAACTTGATTTCTGTCACTTCGAATGATGCCAAATGAATAACTTACTTGAATTGGACCATTTTACACTATGTCCATTGTAGATTTGTGTCTCTGACAGTTCGTTTGGTTGCAGGGGACATATTCAGTTTTTATGGTCAAAATGTGCTTTTCAGGGGCTGAAAAGCATGTTTTGGCCGAGTTTGATAATTTTCATTAAAACTTGATTTCTATCACTTCGATTGATGCCAAATGAATAACTTACTTGAATTGGACCATTTTACACTATGTCCATTGTAGATTTGTGTCTCTGACAGTTCGTTTGGTTGCAGGGGACATATTAAGTTTTTATGGCCAAAATGTGCTTTTCATGGGAGGAAAAGCATGTTTTGGCCGAGTTTGATAATTTTCATTAAAACTTGATTTCTATCCCTTCGAATGATGCCAAATGAATAATTTACTTGAATTGGACCATTTTACACTATGTCCATTGTAGATTTCTGTCTCTGACAGTTCGTTTGGTTGCAGGGGACATATTCAGTTTTTATGGCCAAAATGTGCTTTTCAGAGGCTGAAAAGCATGTTTTGGAGGAGTATGATAATTTTCATTAAAACTTGATTTCTATCCATTTGAATGATGCCAAATGAATAACTTACTTGAATTGGACCATTTTACACTATGTCCATTGTAGATTTGTGTCTCTGACAGTTCGTTGAGTTGCAGGGGACATATTCAGTTTTTATGGCCAAAATGTGCTTTTCAGGGGCTGAAAAGCATGTTTTGGCCGAATATGATAATTTTCATTAAAACTTGATTTCTATCACTTCGAATGATGCCAAATGAATAACTTACTTGAATTGGAACATTTTACACTATGTCCATTGTAGATTTGTGTCTCTGACAGTTCGTTTGGTTGCAGGGGACATATTAAGTTTTTATGGCCAAAATGTGCTTTTCATGGGAGGAAAAGCATGTTTTGGCCGAGTTTGATAATTTTCATTAAAACTTGATTTCTATCCCTTCGAATGATGCCAAATGAATAGTTTACTTGAATTGGACCATTTTACACTATGTCCATTGTAGATTTCTGTCTCTGACAGTTCGTTTGGTTGCAGGGGACATATTCAGTTTTTATGGCCAAAATGTGCTTTTCAGAGGCTGAAAAGCATGTTTTGGAGGAGTATGATAATTTTCATTAAAACTTGATTTCTATCCATTTGAATGATGCCAAATGAATAACTTACTTGAATTGGACCATTTTACACTATGTCCATTGTAGATTTGTGTCTCTGACAGTTCGTTGAGTTGCAGGGGACATATTCAGTTTTTATGGCCAAAATGTGCTTTTCAGGGGCTGAAAAGCATGTTTTGGCCGAATATGATAATTTTCATTAAAACTTGATTTCTATCACTTCGAATGATGCCAAATGAATAACTTACTTGAATTGGAACATTTTACACTATGTCCATTGTAGATTTGTGTCTCTGACAGTTCGTTTGGTTGCAGGGGACATATTAAGTTTTTATGGCCAAAATGTGCTTTTCAGGGGCTGAAAAGCATGTTTTGGCCGAGTATGATAATTTTCATTAAAACTTGATTTCTAACACTTCGAATGATGCCAAATGAATAACTTACTTGAATTGGACCATTTTACACTATGTCCATTGTAGATTTGTGTCTCCGACAGTTCGTTTGGTTGCAGGGGACATTTTCAGTTTTTATGGCCAAAATGTGCTTTTCAGGGGCTGAAAAGCATGTTTTGGCCGAATATGATAATTTTAATTAAAACTTGATTTCTATCACTTCGAATGATGCCAAATGAATAACTTACTTGAATTGGACCATTTTACACTATGTCCATTAGATTTGTGTCTCCGACAGTTTGTTTGGTTGCAGGGGACATTTTCAGTTTTTATGGCTAAAATGTGCTTTTCAGGGGCTGAAAAGCATGTTTTGGCCGAGTATGATAATTTTCATTAAAACTTGATTTCTATCACTTCGAATGATGCCAAATGAATAACTTACTTGAATTGGACCATTTTACACTATGTCCATTGTAGATTTGTGTCTCTGACAGTTCGTTTGGTTGCAGGGGACATATTCAGTTTTTATGGCTAAAATGTGCTTTTCAGGGGCTGAAAAGCATGTTTTGGCCGAATATGATAATTTTCATTAAAACTTGATTTCTATCACTTCGAATGATGCCAAATGAATAACTTACTTGAATTGGACCATTTTACACTATGTCCATTGTAGATTTGTGTCTCCGACAGTTCGTTTGGTTGCAGGGGACATTTTCAGTTTTTATGGCCAAAATGTGCTTTTCAGAGGCTGAAAAGCATGTTTTGGCAGAGTATGATAATTTTCATTAAAACTTAATTTCTATCACTTCGAATGATGCCAAATGAATAACTTACTTGAATTGGACCATTTTACACTATGTCCATTGTAGATTTGTGTCTCTGACAGTTCGTTTGGTTGCAGGGGACATTTTCAGTTTTTATGGCCAAAATGTGCTTTTCAGGGGCTGAAAAGCATATTTTGGCCGAGTTTGATAATTTTCATTAAAACTTGATTTCTATCACTTCGATTGATGCCAAATGATTAACTTACTTGAATTGGACCATTTTACACTATGTCCATTGTAGATTTGTGTCTCTGACAGTTCGTTTGGTTGCAGGGGACATTTTCAGTTTTTATGGCCAAAATGTGCTTTTCAGGGGCTGAAAAGCATGTTTTGGCCGAGAATGATGATTTTCATTAAAACTTAATTTCTATCACTTCGAATGATGCCAAATGAATAACTTACTTGAATTGGACCATTTTACACTATGTCCATTGTAGATTTGTGTCTCCGACAGTTCGTTTGGTTGCAGGGGACATTTTCAGTTTTTATGGCCAAAATGTGCTTTTCAGAGGCTGAAAAGCATGTTTTGGCCGAGTGATAATTTTCATTAAAACTTGATTTCTATCCATTTGAATGATGCCAAATGAATAACTTACTTGAATTGGACCATTTTACACTATGTCCATTGTAGATTTGTGTCTCTGACAGTTCGTTTGGTTGCAGGGGACATATTCAGTTTTTATGGCCAAAATGTGCTTTTCAGGGGCTGAAAAGCATGTTTTGGCCGAATATGATAATTTTCATTAAAACTTGATTTCTATCACTTCGAATGATGCCAAATGAATAACTTACTTGAATTGGAACATTTTACACTATGTCCATTGTAGATTTGTGTCTCTGACAGTTCGTTTGGTTGCAGGGGACATATTAAGTTTTTATGGCCAAAATGTGCTTTTCAGGGGCTGAAAAGCATGTTTTGGCCGAGTATGATAATTTTCATTAAAACTTGATTTCTATCTTTTCGAATGATGCCAAATGAATAACTTACTTGAATTGGACCATTTTACACTATGTCCATTGTAGATTTGTGTCTCCGACAGTTCGTTTGGTTGCAGGGGACATTTTCAGTTTTTATGGCCAAAATGTGCTTTTCAGGGGCTGAAAAGCATGTTTTGGCCGAGTATGATGATTTTCATTAAAACTTAATTTCTATCACTTCGAATGATGCCAAATGAATAACTTACTTGAATTGGACCATTTTACACTATGTCCATTGTAGATTTGTGTCTCCGACAGTTCGTTTGGTTGCAGGGGACATTTTCAGTTTTTATGGCCAAAATGTGCTTTTCAGAGGCTGAAAAGCATGTTTTGGCAGAGTATGATAATTTTCATTAAAACTTAATTTCTATCACTTCGAATGATGCCAAATGAATAACTTACTTGAATTGGACCATTTTACACTATGTCCATTGTAGATTTGTGTCTCCGACAGTTCGTTTGGTTGCAGGGGACATTTTCAGTTTTTATGGCCAAAATGTGCTTTTCAGAGGCTGAAAAGCATGTTTTGGCCGAGTATGATAATTTACATTAAAACTTAATTTCTATCACTTCGAATGATGCCAAATGAATAACTTACTTGAATTGGACCATTTTACACTATGTCCATTGTAGATTTGTGTCTCTGACAGTTCGTTTGGTTGCAGGGGACATATTAAGTTTTTATGGCCAAAATGTGCTTTTCAGGGGCTGAAAAGCATGTTTTGGCCGAGTATGATAATTTTCATTAAAACTTGATTTCTATCACTTCGAATGATGCCAAATGAATAACTTACTTGAATTGGACCATTTTACACTGTGTCCATTGTAGATTTGTGTCTCCGACAGTTCGTTTGGTTGCAGGGGACATATTAAGTTTTTATGGCCAAAATGTGCTTTTCAGGGGCTGAAAAGCATGTTTTGGCCGAGTATGATAATTTTCAATAAAACTTGATTTCTATCCATTTGAATGATGCCAAATGAATAACTTACTTGAATTGGACCATTTTACACTATGTCCATTGTAGATTTGTGTCTCTGACAGTTCGTTTGGTTTCAGGGGACATATTCAGTTTTTATGGCCAAAATGTGCTTTTCAGGGGCTGAAAAGCATGTTTTGGCCGAATATGATAATTTTCATTAAAACTTGATTTCTATCACTTCGAATGATGCCAAATGAATAACTTACTTGAATTGGAACATTTTACACTATGTCCATTGTAGATTTGTGTCTCTGACAGTTCGTTTGGTTGCAGGGGACATATTAAGTTTTTATGGCCAAAATGTGCTTTTCAGGGGCTGAAAAGCATGTTTTGGCCGAGTATGATAATTTTCATTAAAACTTGATTTCTATCACTTCGAATGATGCCAAATGAATAACTTACTTGAATTGGACCATTTTACACTATGTCCAATGTAGATTTGTGTCTCCGACAGTTCGTTTGGTTGCAGGGGACATTTTCAGTTTTTATGGCCAAAATGTGCTTTTCAGGGGCTGAAAAGCATGTTTTGGCCGAATATGATAATTTTAATTAAAACTTGATTTCTATCACTTCGAATGATGCCAAATGAATAACTTACTTGAATTGGACCATTTTACACTATGTCCATTGTAGATTTGTGTCTCCGACAGTTTGTTTGGTTGCAGGGGACATTTTCCGTTTTTATGGCCAAAATGTGCTTTTCAGGGGCTGAAAAGCATGTTTTGGCCGAGTATGATAATTTTCATTAAAACTTGATTTCTATCACTTCGAATGATGCCAAATGAATAACTTACTTGAATTGGACCATTTTACACTATGTCCATTGTAGATTTGTGTCTCCGACAGTTTGTTTGGTTGCAGGGGACATATTCAGTTTTTATGGCCAAAATGTGCTTTTCAGGGGCTGAAAAGCATGTTTTGGCCGAGTATGATAATTTTCATTAAAAATTGATTTCTATCCATTTGAATGATGCCAAATGAATAACTTACTTGAATTGGACCATTTTACACTATGTCCATTGTAGATTTGTGTCTCTGACAGTTCGTTTGGTTGCAGGGGACATATTCAGTTTTTATGGCCAAAATGTGCTTTTCAGGGGCTGAAAAGCATGTTTTGGCCGAGTTTGATAATTTTCATTAAAACTTAATTTCTATCACTTCGAATGATGCCAAATGAATAACTTACTTGAATTGGACCATTTTACACTATGTCCATTGTAGATTTGTGTCTCCGACAGTTCGTTTGGTTGCAGGGGACATATTAAGTTTTTATGGCCAAAATGTGCTTTTCAGGGGCTGAAAAGCATGTTTTGGCCGAGTATGATAATTTTAATTAAAACTTGATTTCTTTCACTTCGAATGATGCCAAATGAATAACTTACTTGAATTGGACCATTTTACACTATGTCCATTGTAGATTTGTGTCTCCGACAGTTCGTTTGGTTGTAGGGGACATTTTCAGTTTTTATGGCCAAAATGTGCTTTTCAGGGGCTGAAAAGCATGTTTTGGCCGAGTTTGATAATTTTCATTAAAACTTGATTTCTATCCATTTGAATGATGCCAAATGAATAACTTACTTGAATTGGACCATTTTACACTATGTCCATTGTAGATTTGTGTCTCTGACAGTTCGTTGAGTTGCAGGGGACATATTCAGTTTTTATGGCCAAAATGTGCTTTTCAGGGGCTGAAAAGCATGTTTTGGCCGAATATGATAATTTTCATTAAAACTTGATTTCTATCACTTCGAATGATGCCAAATGAATAACTTACTTGAATTGGAACATTTTACACTATGTCCATTGTAGATTTGTGTCTCTGACAGTTCGTTTGGTTGCAGGGGACATATTAAGTTTTTATGGCCAAAATGTGCTTTTCAGGGGCTGAAAAGCATGTTTTGGCCGAGTATGATAATTTTCATTAAAACTTGATTTCTAACACTTCGAATGATGCCAAATGAATAACTTACTTGAATTGGACCATTTTACACTATGTTCATTGTAGATTTGTGTCTCCGACAGTTCGTTTGGTTGCAGGGGACATTTTCAGTTTTTATGGCCAAAATGTGCTTTTCAGGGGCTGAAAAGCATGTTTTGGCCGAATATGATAATTTTAATTAAAACTTGATTTCTATCACTTCGAATGATGCCAAATGAATAACTTACTTGAATTGGACCATTTTACACTATGTCCATTAGATTTGTGTCTCCGACAGTTCGTTTGGTTGCAGGGGACATATTAAGTTTTTATGGCCAAAATGTGCTTTTCAGGGGCTGAAAAGCATGTTTTGGCCGAGTATGATAATTTTCATTAAAACTTGATTTCTAACACTTCGAATGATGCCAAATGAATAACTTACTTGAATTGGACCATTTTACACTATATCCATTGTAGATTTGTGTCTCTGACAGTTCGTTTGGTTGCAGGGGACATATTCAGTTTTTATGGCCAAAATGTGCTTTTCAGAGGCTGAAAAGCATGTTTTGGCCGAGTATGATAATTTTCATTAAAACTTGATTTCTATCCCTTCGAATGATGCCAAATGAATAATTTACTTGAATTGGACCATTTTACACTATGTCCATTGTAGATTTGTGTCTCCGACAGTTCGTTTGGTTGCAGGGGACATTTTCAGTTTTTATGGCCAAAATGTGCTTTTCAGAGGCTGAAAAGCATGTTTTGGCAGAGTATGATAATTTTCATTAAAACTTAATTTCTATCCCTTCGAATGATGCCAAATGAATAATTTACTTGAATTGGACCATTTTACACTATGTCCATTGTAGATTTCTGTCTCCGACAGTTCGTTTGGTTGCAGGGGACATATTCAGTTTTTATGGCCAAAATGTGCTTTTCAGGGGCTGAAAAGCATGTTTTGGCCGAGTTTGATAATTTTCATTAAAACTTAATTTCTATCACTTCGAATGATGCCAAATGAATAACTTACTTGAATTGGACCATTTTACACTATGTCCATTGTAGATTTGTGTCTCCGACAGTTCGTTTGGTTGCAGGGGACATATTAAGTTTTTATGGCCAAAATGTGCTTTTCAGGGGCTGAAAAGCATGTTTTGGCCGAGTATGATAATTTTAATTAAAACTTGATTTCTATCACTTCGAATGATGCCAAATGAATAACTTACTTGAATTGGACCATTTTACACTATGTCCATTGTAGATTTGTGTCTCCGACAGTTCGTTTGGTTGTAGGGGACATTTTCAGTTTTTATGGCCAAAATGTGCTTTTCAGGGGCTGAAAAGCATGTTTTGGCCGAGTTTGATAATTTTCATTAAAACTTGATTTCTATCCATTTGAATGATGCCAAATGAATAACTTACTTGAATTGGACCATTTTACACTATGTCCATTGTAGATTTGTGTCTCTGACAGTTCGTTGAGTTGCAGGGGACATATTCAGTTTTTATGGCCAAAATGTGCTTTTCAGGGGCTGAAAAGCATGTTTTGGCCGAATATGATAATTTTCATTAAAACTTGATTTCTATCACTTCGAATGATGCCAAATGAATAACTTACTTGAATTGGAACATTTTACACTATGTCCATTGTAGATTTGTGTCTCTGACAGTTCGTTTGGTTGCAGGGGACATATTAAGTTTTTATGGCCAAAATGTGCTTTTCAGGGGCTGAAAAGCATGTTTTGGCCGAGTATGATAATTTTCATTAAAACTTGATTTCTAACACTTCGAATGATGCCAAATGAATAACTTACTTGAATTGGACCATTTTACACTATGTTCATTGTAGATTTGTGTCTCCGACAGTTCGTTTGGTTGCAGGGGACATTTTCAGTTTTTATGGCCAAAATGTGCTTTTCAGGGGCTGAAAAGCATGTTTTGGCCGAATATGATAATTTTAATTAAAACTTGATTTCTATCACTTCGAATGATGCCAAATGAATAACTTACTTGAATTGGACCATTTTACACTATGTCCATTAGATTTGTGTCTCCGACAGTTCGTTTGGTTGCAGGGGACATATTAAGTTTTTATGGCCAAAATGTGCTTTTCAGGGGCTGAAAAGCATGTTTTGGCCGAGTATGATAATTTTCATTAAAACTTGATTTCTAACACTTCGAATGATGCCAAATGAATAACTTACTTGAATTGGACCATTTTACACTATATCCATTGTAGATTTGTGTCTCTGACAGTTCGTTTGGTTGCAGGGGACATATTCAGTTTTTATGGCCAAAATGTGCTTTTCAGAGGCTGAAAAGCATGTTTTGGCCGAGTATGATAATTTTCATTAAAACTTGATTTCTATCCCTTCGAATGATGCCAAATGAATAATTTACTTGAATTGGACCATTTTACACTATGTCCATTGTAGATTTGTGTCTCCGACAGTTCGTTTGGTTGCAGGGGACATTTTCAGTTTTTATGGCCAAAATGTGCTTTTCAGAGGCTGAAAAGCATGTTTTGGCAGAGTATGATAATTTTCATTAAAACTTAATTTCTATCCCTTCGAATGATGCCAAATGAATAATTTACTTGAATTGGACCATTTTACACTATGTCCATTGTAGATTTCTGTCTCTGACAGTTCGTTTGGTTGCAGGGGACATATTCAGTTTTTATGGCCAAAATGTGCTTTTCAGGGGCTGAAAAGCATGTTTTGGCCGAATATGATAATTTTCATTAAAACTTGATTTCTATCACTTCGAATGATGCCAAATGAATAACTTACTTGAATTGGAACATTTTACACTATGTCCATTGTAGATTTGTGTCTCTGACAGTTCGTTTGGTTGCAGGGGACATATTAAGTTTTTATGGCCAAAATGTGCTTTTCAGGGGCTGAAAAGCATGTTTTGGCCGAGTATGATAATTTTCATTAAAACTTGATTTCTATCACTTCGAATGATGCCAAATGAATAACTTACTTGAATTGGACCATTTTACACTATGTCCATTGTAGATTTGTGTCTCCGACAGTTTGTTTGGTTGCAGGGGACATTTTCAGTTTTTATGGCCAAAATGTGCTTTTCAGGGGCTGAAAAGCATGTTTTGGCCGAGTATGATAATTTACATTAAAACTTAATTTCTATCACTTCGAATGATGCCAAATGAATAACTTACTTGAATTGGACCATTTTACACTATGTCCATTGTAGATTTGTGTCTCCGACAGTTCGTTTGGTTGCAGGGGACATTTTCAGTTTTTATGGCCAAAATGTGCTTTTCAGAGGCTGAAAAGCATGTTTTGGCAGAGTATGATAATTTTCATTAAAACTTAATTTCTATCACTTCGAATGATGCCAAATGAATAACTTACTTGAATTGGACCATTTTACACTATGTCCATTGTAGATTTGTGTCTCCGACAGTTCGTTTGGTTGCAGGGGACATTTTCAGTTTTTATGGCCAAAATGTGCTTTTCAGAGGCTGAAAAGCATGTTTTGGCCGAGTATGATAATTTACATTAAAACTTAATTTCTATCACTTCGAATGATGCCAAATGAATAACTTACTTGAATTGGACCATTTTACACTATGTCCATTGTAGATTTGTGTCTCTGACAGTTCGTTTGGTTGCAGGGGACATATTAAGTTTTTATGGCCAAAATGTGCTTTTCAGGGGCTGAAAAGCATGTTTTGGCCGAGTATGATAATTTTCATTAAAACTTGATTTCTATCACTTCGAATGATGCCAAATGAATAACTTACTTGAATTGGACCATTTTACACTATGTCCATTGTAGATTTGTGTCTCCGACAGTTCGTTTGGTTGCAGGGGACATTTTCAGTTTTTATGGCCAAAATGTGCTTTTCAGGGGCTGAAAAGCATGTTTTAGCCGAATATGATAATTTTCATTAAAACTTGATTTCTATCACTTCGAATGATGCCAAATGAATAACTTACTTGAATTGGACCATTTTACACTATGTCCATTGTAGATTTGTGTCTCCGACAGTTTGTTTGGTTGCAGGGGACATTTTCAGTTTTTATGGCCAAAATGTGCTTTTCAGGGGCTGAAAAGCATGTTTTGGCCGAATATGATAATTTTCATTAAAACTTGATTTCTATCACTTCTAATGATGCCAAATGAATAACTTACTTGAATTGGAACATTTTACACTATGTCCATTGTAGATTTGTGTCTCTGACAGTTCGTTTGGTTGCAGG
>NW_027520143.1:0-38963 GCF_051989625.1 Stigmatopora argus
GTATACATCTACCCACAAATAAGACACCATTCCTGGGTAAATGGACCAACCAGAACCACTCAGGACCAGTTCCAACACAAGCACTCGTTGTCATAAAAGTGCCCAAATTAGGCACACTGTTTGTGGAATAACTTTACTTCACAACTACCCTGGAAGATTATTTTATACAGAATGGTCAATATACATCTACCCTCATAGGAGACAAAAATTCAGGGTAAATGGACCAACCAGAACCACCCAAGACCAGTTCCAAGACAACCACTATTTTTGACGCAATTTACCCCAATTTGGGCACTTATTCTTGCCTAACATCCCCCCAGAACCTCCCTGGAAGACTAATTTTACACAAAATTGTGAAGTATACATCTACCCACAAATAAGACACCATTCCTGGGTAAATGGACCAACCAGAACCACTCAGGACCAGTTCCAACACAAGCACTCGTTGTCATAAAAGTGCCCAAATTAGGCACACTGTTTGTGGAATAACTTTACTTCACTACCCTGGAAGATTATTTTATACAGAATGGTCAATATACATCTACCCTCATATGAGACAAAAATTCAGGTTAAATGGACCAAACAGAACCACCCAAGACCAGTTCCAATGCAACCACTATTTTTAACGAAAATTACCCCAATTTGGACACTTATTCTTGCCTAACATCCCCCCAGAACCTCCCTGGAAGACTAATTTTACACAATATTGTGAATTATACATCTACCCACAAATAAGACACCATTCCTGGGTAAATGGACCAACCAGAACCAATCAGGACCAGTTCCAATACAAGCACTCGTTGTCATAAAAGTGCCCAAATTAGGCACACTGTTTGTGGAATAACTTTACTTCACAACTACCCTGGAAGATTATTTTATACAGAATGGTCAATATACATCTACCCTCATATGAGACAAAAATTCAGGTTAAATGGACCAAACAGAACCACCCAAGACCAGTTCCAATGCAACCACTATTTTTAACGAAAATTACCCCAATTTGGACACTTATTCTTGCCTAACATCCCCCCAGAACCTCCCTGGAAGACTAATTTTACACAATATTGTGAATTATACATCTACCCACAAATAAGACACCATTCCTGGGTAAATGGACCAACCAGAACCAATCAGGACCAGTTCCAATACAAGCACTCGTTGTCATAAAAGTGCCCAAATTAGGCACACTGTTTGTGGAATAACTTTACTTCACAACTACCCTGGAAGATTATTTTATACAGAATGGTCAATATACATCTACCCTCATATGAGACAAAAATTCAGGTTAAATGGACCAAACAGAACCACCCAAGACCAGTACCAATGCAACCACTATTTTTAACGAAAATTACCCCAATTTGGACACTTATTCTTGCCTAACATCCACCCAGAAACTCCCTGGAAGATTATTTTATAGAAAATGGTCAATATACATCTCCCCTCATATGAGACAAAAATTCAGGGTAAATGGACCAACCAGAACCACCCAAGACCAGTTCCAAGACAACCACTATTTTTGACGCAATTTACCCCAATTTGGGCACTTATTCTTGCCTAACATCCCCCCAGAACCTCCCTGGAAGACTAATTTTACACAAAATTGTGAAGTATACATCTACCCACAAATAAGACACCATTCCTGGGTAAATGGACCAACCAGAACCACTCAGGACCAGTTCCAACACAAGCACTCGTTGTCATAAAAGTGCCCAAATTAGGCACACTGTTTGTGGAATAACTTTACTTCACAACTACCCTGGAAGATTATTTTATACAGAATGGTCAATATACATCTACCCTCATAGGAGACAAAAATTCAGGGTAAATGGACCAACCAGAACCACCCAAGACCAGTTCCAAGACAACCACTATTTTTGACGCAATTTACCCCAATTTGGGCACTTATTCTTGCCTAACATCCCCCCAGAACCTCCCTGGAA
Organism: Stigmatopora argus; assembly: GCF_051989625.1. Lineage (NCBI taxonomy): Eukaryota > Metazoa > Chordata > Actinopteri > Syngnathiformes > Syngnathidae > Stigmatopora > Stigmatopora argus. Next base: position 1,941 of record NW_027520143.1, read on the forward strand.
GACTAATTTTACACAAAATTGTGAAGTATACATCTACCCACAAATAAGACACCATTCCTGGGTAAATGGACCAACCAGAACCACTCAGGACCAGTTCCAACACAAGCACTCGTTGTCATAAAAGTGCCCAAATTAGGCACACTGTTTGTGGAATAACTTTACTTCACTACCCTGGAAGATTATTTTATACAGAATGGTCAATATACATCTACCCTCATATGAGACAAAAATTCAGGTTAAATGGACCAAACAGAACCACCCAAGACCAGTTCCAATGCAACCACTATTTTTAACGAAAATTACCCCAATTTGGACACTTATTCTTGCCTAACATCCCCCCAGAACCTCCCTGGAAGACTAATTTTACACAATATTGTGAATTATACATCTACCCACAAATAAGACACCATTCCTGGGTAAATGGACCAACCAGAACCAATCAGGACCAGTTCCAATACAAGCACTCGTTGTCATAAAAGTGCCCAAATTAGGCACACTGTTTGTGGAATAACTTTACTTCACAACTACCCTGGAAGATTATTTTATACAGAATGGTCAATATACATCTACCCTCATATGAGACAAAAATTCAGGTTAAATGGGACCAAACAGAACCACCCAAGACCAGTTCCAATGCAACCACTATTTTTAACGAAAATTACCCCAATTTGGACACTTATTCTTGCCTAACATCCCCCCAGAACCTCCCTGGAAGACTAATTTTACACAATATTGTGAATTATACATCTACCCACAAATAAGACACCATTCCTGGGTAAATGGACCAACCAGAACCAATCAGGACCAGTTCCAATACAAGCACTCGTTGTCATAAAAGTGCCCAAATTAGGCACACTGTTTGTGGAATAACTTTACTTCACAACTACCCTGGAAGATTATTTTATACAGAATGGTCAATATACATCTACCCTCATATGAGACAAAAATTCAGGTTAAATGGACCAAACAGAACCACCCAAGACCAGTTCCAATGCAACCACTATTTTTAACGAAAATTACCCCAATTTGGACACTTATTCTTGCCTAACATCCACCCAGAAACTCCCTGGAAGATTATTTTATAGAAAATGGTCAATATACATCTCCCTCATATGAGACAAAATTCAGGGTAAATGGACCAACCAGAACCGCTCAGGACCAGTTCCAAGACAAGCACTCGTTGTCATAAAAGTGCCCATATTAGGTACATTGATTGTGGCATAACTTTACTTCCCAACTACCCTGGAAGATTATTTTATACAGAATGGTCAATATACATCTACCCTCATAGGAGACAAAAATTCAGGGTAAATGGACCAACCAGAACCACCCAAGACCAGTTCCAAGACAACCACTATTTTTGACGCAATTTACCCCAATTTGGGCACTTATTCTTGCCTAACATCCCCCCAGAACCTCCCTGGAAGACTAATTTTACACAATATTGTGAATTATACATCTACCCACAAATAAGACACCATTCCTGGGTAAATGGACCAACCAGAACCACTCAGGACCAGTTCCAACACAAGCACTCGTTGTCATAAAAGTGCCCAAATTAGGCACACTGTTTGTGGAATAACTTTACTTCACAACTACCCTGGAAGATTATTTTATACAGAATGGTCAATATACATCTACCCTCATAGGAGACAAAAATTCAGGGTAAATGGACCAACCAGAACCACCCAAGACCAGTTCCAAGACAACCACTATTTTTGACGCAATTTACCCCAATTTGGGCACTTATTCTTGCCTAACATCCCCCCAGAACCTCCCTGGAAGACTAATTTTTACACAAAATTGTGAAGTATACATCTACCCACAAATAAGACACCATTCCTGGGTAAATGGACCAACCAGAACCACTCAGGACCAGTTCCAACACAAGCACTCGTTGTCATAAAAGTGCCCAAATTAGGCACACTGTTTGTGGAATAACTTTACTTCACTACCCTGGAAGATTATTTTATACAGAATGGTCAATATACATCTACCCTCATATGAGACAAAAATTCAGGTTAAATGGACCAAACAGAACCACCCAAGACCAGTTCCAATGCAACCACTATTTTTAACGAAAATTACCCCCAATTTGGACACTTATTCTTGCCTAACATCCCCCCAGAACCTCCCTGGAAGACTAATTTTACACAATATTGTGAATTATACATCTACCCACAAATAAGACACCATTCCTGGGTAAATGGACCAACCAGAACCAATCAGGACCAGTTCCAATACAAGCACTCGTTGTCATAAAAGTGCCCAAATTAGGCACACTGTTTGTGGAATAACTTTACTTCACAACTACCCTGGAAGATTATTTTATACAGAATGGTCAATATACATCTACCCTCATATGAGACAAAAATTCAGGTTAAATGGACCAAACAGAACCACCCAAGACCAGTTCCAATGCAACCACTATTTTTAACGAAAATTACCCCAATTTGGACACTTATTCTTGCCTAACATCCCCCAGAACCTCCCTGGAAGACTAATTTTACACAATATTGTGAATTATACATCTACCCACAAATAAGACACATTCCTGGGTAAATGGACCAACCAGAACCAATCAGGACCAGTTCCAATACAAGCACTCGTTGTCATAAAAGTGCCCAAATTAGGCACACTGTTTGTGGAATAACTTTACTTCACAACTACCCTGGAAGATTATTTTATACAGAATGGTCAATATACATCTACCCTCATATGAGACAAAAATTCAGGGTTAAATGGACCAAACAGAACCACCCAAGACCAGTACCAATGCAACCACTATTTTTAACGAAAATTACCCCAATTTGGACACTTATTCTTGCCTAACATCCACCCAGAAACTCCCTGGAAGATTATTTTATAGAAAATGGTCAATATACATCTCCCCTCATATGAGACAAAAATTCAGGGTAAATGGACCAACCAGAACCACCCAAGACCAGTTCCAAGACAACCACTATTTTTGACGCAATTTACCCCAATTTGGGCACTTATTCTTGCCTAACATCCCCCCAGAACCTCCCTGGAAGACTAATTTTACACAAAATTGTGAAGTATACATCTACCCACAAATAAGACACCATTCCTGGGTAAATGGACCAACCAGAACCACTCAGGACCAGTTCCAACACAAGCACTCGTTGTCATAAAAGTGCCCAAATTAGGCACACTGTTTGTGGAATAACTTTACTTCACAACTACCCTGGAAGATTATTTTATACAGAATGGTCAATATACATCTACCCTCATAGGAGACAAAAATTCAGGGTAAATGGACCAACCAGAACCACCCAAGACCAGTTCCAAGACAACCACTATTTTTGACGCAATTTACCCCAATTTGGGCACTTATTCTTGCCTAACATCCCCCCAGAACCTCCCTGGAAGACTAATTTTACACAAAATTGTGAAGTATACATCTACCCACAAATAAGACACCATTCCTGGGTAAATGGACCAACCAGAACCACTCAGGACCAGTTCCAACACAAGCACTCGTTGTCATAAAAGTGCCCAAATTAGGCACACTGTTTGTGGAATAACTTTACTTCACTACCCTGGAAGATTATTTTATACAGAATGGTCAATATACATCTACCCTCATATGAGACAAAAATTCAGGTTAAATGGACCAAACAGAACCACCCAAGACCAGTTCCAATGCAACCACTATTTTTAACGAAAATTACCCCAATTTGGACACTTATTCTTGCCTAACATCCCCCAGAACCTCCCTGGAAGACTAATTTTACACAATATTGTGAATTATACATCTACCCACAAATAAGACACCATTCCTGGGTAAATGGACCAACCAGAACCAATCAGGACCAGTTCCAATACAAGCACTCGTTGTCATAAAAGTGCCCAAATTAGGCACACTGTTTGTGGAATAACTTTACTTCACAACTACCCTGGAAGATTATTTTATACAGAATGGTCAATATACATCTACCCTCATATGAGACAAAAATTCAGGTTAAATGGACCAAACAGAACCACCCAAGACCAGTTCCAATGCAACCACTATTTTTAACGAAAATTACCCCAATTTGGACACTTATTCTTGCCTAACATCCCCCCAGAACCTCCCTGGAAGACTAATTTTACACAATATTGTGAATTATACATCTACCCACAAATAAGACACCATTCCTGGGTAAATGGACCAACCAGAACCAATCAGGACCAGTTCCAATACAAGCACTCGTTGTCATAAAAGTGCCCAAATTAGGCACACTGTTTGTGGAATAACTTTACTTCACAACTACCCTGGAAGATTATTTTATACAGAATGGTCAATATACATCTACCCTCATATGAGACAAAAATTCAGGTTAAATGGACCAAACAGAACCACCCAAGACCAGTACCAATGCAACCACTATTTTTAACGAAAATTACCCCAATTTGGACACTTATTCTTGCCTAACATCCACCCAGAAACTCCCTGGAAGATTATTTTATAGAAAATGGTCAATATACATCTCCCCTCATATGAGACAAAAATTCAGGGTAAATGGACCAACCAGAACCACCCAAGACCAGTTCCAAGACAACCACTATTTTTGACGCAATTTACCCCAATTTGGGCACTTATTCTTGCCTAACATCCCCCCAGAACCTCCCTGGAAGACTAATTTTACACAAAATTGTGAAGTATACATCTACCCACAAATAAGACACCATTCCTGGGTAAATGGACCAACCAGAACCACTCAGGACCAGTTCCAACACAAGCACTCGTTGTCATAAAAGTGCCCAAATTAGGCACACTGTTTGTGGAATAACTTTACTTCACAACTACCCTGGAAGATTATTTTATACAGAATGGTCAATATACATCTACCCTCATAGGAGACAAAAATTCAGGGTAAATGGACCAACCAGAACCACCCAAGACCAGTTCCAAGACAACCACTATTTTTGACGCAATTTACCCCAATTTGGGCACTTATTCTTGCCTAACATCCCCCCAGAACCTCCCTGGAAGACTAATTTTTACACAAAATTGTGAAGTATACATCTACCCACAAATAAGACACCATTCCTGGGTAAATGGACCAACCAGAACCACTCAGGACCAGTTCCAACACAAGCACTCGTTGTCATAAAAGTGCCCAAATTAGGCACACTGTTTGTGGAATAACTTTACTTCACTACCCTGGAAGATTATTTTATACAGAATGGTCAATATACATCTACCCTCATATGAGACAAAAATTCAGGTTAAATGGACCAAACAGAACCACCCAAGACCAGTTCCAATGCAACCACTATTTTTAACGAAAATTACCCCAATTTGGACACTTATTCTTGCCTAACATCCCCCCAGAACCTCCCTGGAAGACTAATTTTACACAATATTGTGAATTATACATCTACCCACAAATAAGACACCATTCCTGGGTAAATGGACCAACCAGAACCAATCAGGACCAGTTCCAATACAAGCACTCGTTGTCATAAAAGTGCCCAAATTAGGCACACTGTTTGTGGAATAACTTTACTTCACAACTACCCTGGAAGATTATTTTATACAGAATGGTCAATATACATCTACCCTCATATGAGACAAAAATTCAGGTTAAATGGACCAAACAGAACCACCCAAGACCAGTTCCAATGCAACCACTATTTTTAACGAAAATTACCCCAATTTGGACACTTATTCTTGCCTAACATCCCCCCAGAACCTCCCTGGAAGACTAATTTTACACAATATTGTGAATTATACATCTACCCACAAATAAGACACCATTCCTGGGTAAATGGACCAACCAGAACCAATCAGGACCAGTTCCAATACAAGCACTCGTTGTCATAAAAGTGCCCAAATTAGGCACACTGTTTGTGGAATAACTTTACTTCACAACTACCCTGGAAGATTATTTTATACAGAATGGTCAATATACATCTACCCTCATATGAGACAAAAATTCAGGTTAAATGGACCAAACAGAACCACCCAAGACCAGTTCCAATGCAACCACTATTTTTAACGAAAATTACCCCAATTTGGACACTTATTCTTGCCTAACATCCACCCAGAAACTCCCTGGAAGATTATTTTATAGAAAATGGTCAATATACATCTCCCCTCATATGAGACAAAAATTCAGGGTAAATGGACCAACCAGAACCGCTCAGGACCAGTTCCAAGACAAGCACTCGTTGTCATAAAAGTGCCCATATTAGGTACATTGATTGTGGCATAACTTTACTTCCCAACTACCCTGGAAGATTATTTTATACAGAATGGTCAATATACATCTACCCTCATAGGAGACAAAAATTCAGGGTAAATGGACCAACCAGAACCACCCAAGACCAGTTCCAAGACAACCACTATTTTTGACGCAATTTACCCCAATTTGGGCACTTATTCTTGCCTAACATCCCCCCAGAACCTCCCTGGAAGACTAATTTTACACAAAATTGTGAAGTATACATCTACCCACAAATAAGACACCATTCCTGGGTAAATGGACCAACCAGAACCACTCAGGACCAGTTCCAACACAAGCACTCGTTGTCATAAAAGTGCCCAAATTAGGCACACTGTTTGTGGAATAACTTTACTTCACAACTACCCTGGAAGATTATTTTATACAGAATGGTCAATATACATCTACCCTCATAGGAGACAAAAATTCAGGGTAAATGGACCAACCAGAACCACCCAAGACCAGTTCCAAGACAACCACTATTTTTGACGCAATTTACCCCAATTTGGGCACTTATTCTTGCCTAACATCCCCCCAGAACCTCCCTGGAAGACTAATTTTACACAAAATTGTGAAGTATACATCTACCCACAAATAAGACACCATTCCTGGGTAAATGGACCAACCAGAACCACTCAGGACCAGTTCCAACACAAGCACTCGTTGTCATAAAAGTGCCCAAATTAGGCACACTGTTTGTGGAATAACTTTACTTCACTACCCTGGAAGATTATTTTATACAGAATGGTCAATATACATCTACCCTCATATGAGACAAAAATTCAGGTTAAATGGACCAAACAGAACCACCCAAGACCAGTTCCAATGCAACCACTATTTTTAACGAAAATTACCCCAATTTGGACACTTATTCTTGCCTAACATCCCCCCAGAACCTCCCTGGAAGACTAATTTTACACAATATTGTGAATTATACATCTACCCACAAATAAGACACCATTCCTGGGTAAATGGACCAACCAGAACCAATCAGGACCAGTTCCAATACAAGCACTCGTTGTCATAAAAGTGCCCAAATTAGGCACACTGTTTGTGGAATAACTTTACTTCACAACTACCCTGGAAGATTATTTTATACAGAATGGTCAATATACATCTACCCTCATATGAGACAAAAATTCAGGTTAAATGGACCAAACAGAACCACCCAAGACCAGTTCCAATGCAACCACTATTTTTAACGAAAATTACCCCAATTTGGACACTTATTCTTGCCTAACATCCCCCCAGAACCTCCCTGGAAGACTAATTTTACACAATATTGTGAATTATACATCTACCCACAAATAAGACACCATTCCTGGGTAAATGGACCAACCAGAACCAATCAGGACCAGTTCCAATACAAGCACTCGTTGTCATAAAAGTGCCCAAATTAGGCACACTGTTTGTGGAATAACTTTACTTCACAACTACCCTGGAAGATTATTTTATACAGAATGGTCAATATACATCTACCCTCATATGAGACAAAAATTCAGGTTAAATGGACCAAACAGAACCACCCAAGACCAGTACCAATGCAACCACTATTTTTAACGAAAATTACCCCAATTTGGACACTTATTCTTGCCTAACATCCACCCAGAAACTCCCTGGAAGATTATTTTATAGAAAATGGTCAATATACATCTCCCCTCATATGAGACAAAAATTCAGGGTAAATGGACCAACCAGAACCGCTCAGGACCAGTTCCAAGACAAGCACTCGTTGTCATAAAAGTGCCCATATTAGGTACATTGATTGTGGCATAACTTTACTTCCCAACTACCCTGGAAGATTATTTTATACAGAATGGTCAATATACATCTACCCTCATAGGAGACAAAAATTCAGGGTAAATGGACCAACCAGAACCACCCAAGACCAGTTCCAAGACAACCACTATTTTTGACGCAATTTACCCCAATTTGGGCACTTATTCTTGCCTAACATCCCCCCAGAACCTCCCTGGAAGACTAATTTTACACAATATTGTGAATTATACATCTACCCACAAATAAGACACCATTCCTGGGTAAATGGACCAACCAGAACCACTCAGGACCAGTTCCAACACAAGCACTCGTTGTCATAAAAGTGCCCAAATTAGGCACACTGTTTGTGGAATAACTTTACTTCACAACTACCCTGGAAGATTATTTTATACAGAATGGTCAATATACATCTACCCTCATAGGAGACAAAAATTCAGGGTAAATGGACCAACCAGAACCACCCAAGACCAGTTCCAAGACAACCACTATTTTTGACGCAATTTACCCCAATTTGGGCACTTATTCTTGCCTAACATCCCCCCAGAACCTCCCTGGAAGACTAATTTTACACAAAATTGTGAAGTATACATCTACCCACAAATAAGACACCATTCCTGGGTAAATGGACCAACCAGAACCACTCAGGACCAGTTCCAACACAAGCACTCGTTGTCATAAAAGTGCCCAAATTAGGCACACTGTTTGTGGAATAACTTTACTTCACTACCCTGGAAGATTATTTTATACAGAATGGTCAATATACATCTACCCTCATATGAGACAAAAATTCAGGTTAAATGGACCAAACAGAACCACCCAAGACCAGTTCCAATGCAACCACTATTTTTAACGAAAATTACCCCAATTTGGACACTTATTCTTGCCTAACATCCCCCCAGAACCTCCCTGGAAGACTAATTTTACACAATATTGTGAATTATACATCTACCCACAAATAAGACACCATTCCTGGGTAAATGGACCAACCAGAACCAATCAGGACCAGTTCCAATACAAGCACTCGTTGTCATAAAAGTGCCCAAATTAGGCACACTGTTTGTGGAATAACTTTACTTCACAACTACCCTGGAAGATTATTTTATACAGAATGGTCAATATACATCTACCCTCATATGAGACAAAAATTCAGGTTAAATGGACCAAACAGAACCACCCAAGACCAGTTCCAATGCAACCACTATTTTTAACGAAAATTACCCCAATTTGGACACTTATTCTTGCCTAACATCCCCCCAGAACCTCCCTGGAAGACTAATTTTACACAATATTGTGAATTATACATCTACCCACAAATAAGACACCATTCCTGGGTAAATGGACCAACCAGAACCAATCAGGACCAGTTCCAATACAAGCACTCGTTGTCATAAAAGTGCCCAAATTAGGCACACTGTTTGTGGAATAACTTTACTTCACAACTACCCTGGAAGATTATTTTATACAGAATGGTCAATATACATCTACCCTCATATGAGACAAAAATTCAGGTTAAATGGACCAAACAGAACCACCCAAGACCAGTACCAATGCAACCACTATTTTTAACGAAAATTACCCCAATTTGGACACTTATTCTTGCCTAACATCCACCCAGAAACTCCCTGGAAGATTATTTTATAGAAAATGGTCAATATACATCTCCCCTCATATGAGACAAAAATTCAGGGTAAATGGACCAACCAGAACCACCCAAGACCAGTTCCAAGACAACCACTATTTTTGACGCAATTTACCCCAATTTGGGCACTTATTCTTGCCTAACATCCCCCCAGAACCTCCCTGGAAGACTAATTTTACACAAAATTGTGAAGTATACATCTACCCACAAATAAGACACCATTCCTGGGTAAATGGACCAACCAGAACCACTCAGGACCAGTTCCAACACAAGCACTCGTTGTCATAAAAGTGCCCAAATTAGGCACACTGTTTGTGGAATAACTTTACTTCACAACTACCCTGGAAGATTATTTTATACAGAATGGTCAATATACATCTACCCTCATAGGAGACAAAAATTCAGGGTAAATGGACCAACCAGAACCACCCAAGACCAGTTCCAAGACAACCACTATTTTTGACGCAATTTACCCCAATTTGGGCACTTATTCTTGCCTAACATCCCCCCAGAACCTCCCTGGAAGACTAATTTTACACAAAATTGTGAAGTATACATCTACCCACAAATAAGACACCATTCCTGGGTAAATGGACCAACCAGAACCACTCAGGACCAGTTCCAACACAAGCACTCGTTGTCATAAAAGTGCCCAAATTAGGCACACTGTTTGTGGAATAACTTTACTTCACTACCCTGGAAGATTATTTTATACAGAATGGTCAATATACATCTACCCTCATATGAGACAAAAATTCAGGTTAAATGGACCAAACAGAACCACCCAAGACCAGTTCCAATGCAACCACTATTTTTAACGAAAATTACCCCAATTTGGACACTTATTCTTGCCTAACATCCCCCCAGAACCTCCCTGGAAGACTAATTTTACACAATATTGTGAATTATACATCTACCCACAAATAAGACACCATTCCTGGGTAAATGGACCAACCAGAACCAATCAGGACCAGTTCCAATACAAGCACTCGTTGTCATAAAAGTGCCCAAATTAGGCACACTGTTTGTGGAATAACTTTACTTCACAACTACCCTGGAAGATTATTTTATACAGAATGGTCAATATACATCTACCCTCATATGAGACAAAAATTCAGGTTAAATGGACCAAACAGAACCACCCAAGACCAGTTCCAATGCAACCACTATTTTTAACGAAAATTACCCCAATTTGGACACTTATTCTTGCCTAACATCCCCCCAGAACCTCCCTGGAAGACTAATTTTACACAATATTGTGAATTATACATCTACCCACAAATAAGACACCATTCCTGGGTAAATGGACCAACCAGAACCAATCAGGACCAGTTCCAATACAAGCACTCGTTGTCATAAAAGTGCCCAAATTAGGCACACTGTTTGTGGAATAACTTTACTTCACAACTACCCTGGAAGATTATTTTATACAGAATGGTCAATATACATCTACCCTCATATGAGACAAAAATTCAGGTTAAATGGACCAAACAGAACCACCCAAGACCAGTACCAATGCAACCACTATTTTTAACGAAAATTACCCCAATTTGGACACTTATTCTTGCCTAACATCCACCCAGAAACTCCCTGGAAGATTATTTTATAGAAAATGGTCAATATACATCTCCCCTCATATGAGACAAAAATTCAGGGTAAATGGACCAACCAGAACCACCCAAGACCAGTTCCAAGACAACCACTATTTTTGACGCAATTTACCCCAATTTGGGCACTTATTCTTGCCTAACATCCCCCCAGAACCTCCCTGGAAGACTAATTTTACACAAAATTGTGAAGTATACATCTACCCACAAATAAGACACCATTCCTGGGTAAATGGACCAACCAGAACCACTCAGGACCAGTTCCAACACAAGCACTCGTTGTCATAAAAGTGCCCAAATTAGGCACACTGTTTGTGGAATAACTTTACTTCACAACTACCCTGGAAGATTATTTTATACAGAATGGTCAATATACATCTACCCTCATAGGAGACAAAAATTCAGGGTAAATGGACCAACCAGAACCACCCAAGACCAGTTCCAAGACAACCACTATTTTTGACGCAATTTACCCCAATTTGGGCACTTATTCTTGCCTAACATCCCCCCAGAACCTCCCTGGAAGACTAATTTTACACAAAATTGTGAAGTATACATCTACCCACAAATAAGACACCATTCCTGGGTAAATGGACCAACCAGAACCACTCAGGACCAGTTCCAACACAAGCACTCGTTGTCATAAAAGTGCCCAAATTAGGCACACTGTTTGTGGAATAACTTTACTTCACTACCCTGGAAGATTATTTTATACAGAATGGTCAATATACATCTACCCTCATATGAGACAAAAATTCAGGTTAAATGGACCAAACAGAACCACCCAAGACCAGTTCCAATGCAACCACTATTTTTAACGAAAATTACCCCAATTTGGACACTTATTCTTGCCTAACATCCCCCCAGAACCTCCCTGGAAGACTAATTTTACACAATATTGTGAATTATACATCTACCCACAAATAAGACACCATTCCTGGGTAAATGGACCAACCAGAACCAATCAGGACCAGTTCCAATACAAGCACTCGTTGTCATAAAAGTGCCCAAATTAGGCACACTGTTTGTGGAATAACTTTACTTCACAACTACCCTGGAAGATTATTTTATACAGAATGGTCAATATACATCTACCCTCATATGAGACAAAAATTCAGGTTAAATGGACCAAACAGAACCACCCAAGACCAGTTCCAATGCAACCACTATTTTTAACGAAAATTACCCCAATTTGGACACTTATTCTTGCCTAACATCCCCCCAGAACCTCCCTGGAAGACTAATTTTACACAATATTGTGAATTATACATCTACCCACAAATAAGACACCATTCCTGGGTAAATGGACCAACCAGAACCAATCAGGACCAGTTCCAATACAAGCACTCGTTGTCATAAAAGTGCCCAAATTAGGCACACTGTTTGTGGAATAACTTTACTTCACAACTACCCTGGAAGATTATTTTATACAGAATGGTCAATATACATCTACCCTCATATGAGACAAAAATTCAGGTTAAATGGACCAAACAGAACCACCCAAGACCAGTTCCAATGCAACCACTATTTTTAACGAAAATTACCCCAATTTGGACACTTATTCTTGCCTAACATCCACCCAGAAACTCCCTGGAAGATTATTTTATAGAAAATGGTCAATATACATCTCCCCTCATATGAGACAAAAATTCAGGGTAAATGGACCAACCAGAACCGCTCAGGACCAGTTCCAAGACAAGCACTCGTTGTCATAAAAGTGCCCATATTAGGTACATTGATTGTGGCATAACTTTACTTCCCAACTACCCTGGAAGATTATTTTATACAGAATGGTCAATATACATCTACCCTCATAGGAGACAAAAATTCAGGGTAAATGGACCAACCAGAACCACCCAAGACCAGTTCCAAGACAACCACTATTTTTGACGCAATTTACCCCAATTTGGGCACTTATTCTTGCCTAACATCCCCCCAGAACCTCCCTGGAAGACTAATTTTACACAATATTGTGAATTATACATCTACCCACAAATAAGACACCATTCCTGGGTAAATGGACCAACCAGAACCACTCAGGACCAGTTCCAACACAAGCACTCGTTGTCATAAAAGTGCCCAAATTAGGCACACTGTTTGTGGAATAACTTTACTTCACAACTACCCTGGAAGATTATTTTATACAGAATGGTCAATATACATCTACCCTCATAGGAGACAAAAATTCAGGGTAAATGGACCAACCAGAACCACCCAAGACCAGTTCCAAGACAACCACTATTTTTGACGCAATTTACCCCAATTTGGGCACTTATTCTTGCCTAACATCCCCCCAGAACCTCCCTGGAAGACTAATTTTACACAAAATTGTGAAGTATACATCTACCCACAAATAAGACACCATTCCTGGGTAAATGGACCAACCAGAACCACTCAGGACCAGTTCCAACACAAGCACTCGTTGTCATAAAAGTGCCCAAATTAGGCACACTGTTTGTGGAATAACTTTACTTCACTACCCTGGAAGATTATTTTATACAGAATGGTCAATATACATCTACCCTCATATGAGACAAAAATTCAGGTTAAATGGACCAAACAGAACCACCCAAGACCAGTTCCAATGCAACCACTATTTTTAACGAAAATTACCCCAATTTGGACACTTATTCTTGCCTAACATCCCCCCAGAACCTCCCTGGAAGACTAATTTTACACAATATTGTGAATTATACATCTACCCACAAATAAGACACCATTCCTGGGTAAATGGACCAACCAGAACCAATCAGGACCAGTTCCAATACAAGCACTCGTTGTCATAAAAGTGCCCAAATTAGGCACACTGTTTGTGGAATAACTTTACTTCACAACTACCCTGGAAGATTATTTTATACAGAATGGTCAATATACATCTACCCTCATATGAGACAAAAATTCAGGTTAAATGGACCAAACAGAACCACCCAAGACCAGTTCCAATGCAACCACTATTTTTAACGAAAATTACCCCAATTTGGACACTTATTCTTGCCTAACATCCCCCCAGAACCTCCCTGGAAGACTAATTTTACACAATATTGTGAATTATACATCTACCCACAAATAAGACACCATTCCTGGGTAAATGGACCAACCAGAACCAATCAGGACCAGTTCCAATACAAGCACTCGTTGTCATAAAAGTGCCCAAATTAGGCACACTGTTTGTGGAATAACTTTACTTCACAACTACCCTGGAAGATTATTTTATACAGAATGGTCAATATACATCTACCCTCATATGAGACAAAAATTCAGGTTAAATGGACCAAACAGAACCACCCAAGACCAGTACCAATGCAACCACTATTTTTAACGAAAATTACCCCAATTTGGACACTTATTCTTGCCTAACATCCACCCAGAAACTCCCTGGAAGATTATTTTATAGAAAATGGTCAATATACATCTCCCCTCATATGAGACAAAAATTCAGGGTAAATGGACCAACCAGAACCACCCAAGACCAGTTCCAAGACAACCACTATTTTTGACGCAATTTACCCCAATTTGGGCACTTATTCTTGCCTAACATCCCCCCAGAACCTCCCTGGAAGACTAATTTTACACAAAATTGTGAAGTATACATCTACCCACAAATAAGACACCATTCCTGGGTAAATGGACCAACCAGAACCACTCAGGACCAGTTCCAACACAAGCACTCGTTGTCATAAAAGTGCCCAAATTAGGCACACTGTTTGTGGAATAACTTTACTTCACAACTACCCTGGAAGATTATTTTATACAGAATGGTCAATATACATCTACCCTCATAGGAGACAAAAATTCAGGGTAAATGGACCAACCAGAACCACCCAAGACCAGTTCCAAGACAACCACTATTTTTGACGCAATTTACCCCAATTTGGGCACTTATTCTTGCCTAACATCCCCCCAGAACCTCCCTGGAAGACTAATTTTACACAAAATTGTGAAGTATACATCTACCCACAAATAAGACACCATTCCTGGGTAAATGGACCAACCAGAACCACTCAGGACCAGTTCCAACACAAGCACTCGTTGTCATAAAAGTGCCCAAATTAGGCACACTGTTTGTGGAATAACTTTACTTCACTACCCTGGAAGATTATTTTATACAGAATGGTCAATATACATCTACCCTCATATGAGACAAAAATTCAGGTTAAATGGACCAAACAGAACCACCCAAGACCAGTTCCAATGCAACCACTATTTTTAACGAAAATTACCCCAATTTGGACACTTATTCTTGCCTAACATCCCCCCAGAACCTCCCTGGAAGACTAATTTTACACAATATTGTGAATTATACATCTACCCACAAATAAGACACCATTCCTGGGTAAATGGACCAACCAGAACCAATCAGGACCAGTTCCAATACAAGCACTCGTTGTCATAAAAGTGCCCAAATTAGGCACACTGTTTGTGGAATAACTTTACTTCACAACTACCCTGGAAGATTATTTTATACAGAATGGTCAATATACATCTACCCTCATATGAGACAAAAATTCAGGTTAAATGGACCAAACAGAACCACCCAAGACCAGTTCCAATGCAACCACTATTTTTAACGAAAATTACCCCAATTTGGACACTTATTCTTGCCTAACATCCCCCCAGAACCTCCCTGGAAGACTAATTTTACACAATATTGTGAATTATACATCTACCCACAAATAAGACACCATTCCTGGGTAAATGGACCAACCAGAACCAATCAGGACCAGTTCCAATACAAGCACTCGTTGTCATAAAAGTGCCCAAATTAGGCACACTGTTTGTGGAATAACTTTACTTCACAACTACCCTGGAAGATTATTTTATACAGAATGGTCAATATACATCTACCCTCATATGAGACAAAAATTCAGGTTAAATGGACCAAACAGAACCACCCAAGACCAGTACCAATGCAACCACTATTTTTAACGAAAATTACCCCAATTTGGACACTTATTCTTGCCTAACATCCACCCAGAAACTCCCTGGAAGATTATTTTATAGAAAATGGTCAATATACATCTCCCCTCATATGAGACAAAAATTCAGGGTAAATGGACCAACCAGAACCACCCAAGACCAGTTCCAAGACAACCACTATTTTTGACGCAATTTACCCCAATTTGGGCACTTATTCTTGCCTAACATCCCCCCAGAACCTCCCTGGAAGACTAATTTTACACAAAATTGTGAAGTATACATCTACCCACAAATAAGACACCATTCCTGGGTAAATGGACCAACCAGAACCACTCAGGACCAGTTCCAACACAAGCACTCGTTGTCATAAAAGTGCCCAAATTAGGCACACTGTTTGTGGAATAACTTTACTTCACAACTACCCTGGAAGATTATTTTATACAGAATGGTCAATATACATCTACCCTCATAGGAGACAAAAATTCAGGGTAAATGGACCAACCAGAACCACCCAAGACCAGTTCCAAGACAACCACTATTTTTGACGCAATTTACCCCAATTTGGGCACTTATTCTTGCCTAACATCCCCCCAGAACCTCCCTGGAAGACTAATTTTACACAAAATTGTGAAGTATACATCTACCCACAAATAAGACACCATTCCTGGGTAAATGGACCAACCAGAACCACTCAGGACCAGTTCCAACACAAGCACTCGTTGTCATAAAAGTGCCCAAATTAGGCACACTGTTTGTGGAATAACTTTACTTCACTACCCTGGAAGATTATTTTATACAGAATGGTCAATATACATCTACCCTCATATGAGACAAAAATTCAGGTTAAATGGACCAAACAGAACCACCCAAGACCAGTTCCAATGCAACCACTATTTTTAACGAAAATTACCCCAATTTGGACACTTATTCTTGCCTAACATCCCCCCAGAACCTCCCTGGAAGACTAATTTTACACAATATTGTGAATTATACATCTACCCACAAATAAGACACCATTCCTGGGTAAATGGACCAACCAGAACCACTCAGGACCAGTTCCAACACAAGCACTCGTTGTCATAAAAGTGCCCAAATTAGGCACACTGTTTGTGGAATAACTTTACTTCACTACCCTGGAAGATTATTTTATACAGAATGGTCAATATACATCTACCCTCATATGAGACAAAAATTCAGGTTAAATGGACCAAACAGAACCACCCAAGACCAGTTCCAATGCAACCACTATTTTTAACGAAAATTACCCCAATTTGGACACTTATTCTTGCCTAACATCCCCCCAGAACCTCCCTGGAAGACTAATTTTACACAATATTGTGAATTATACATCTACCCACAAATAAGACACCATTCCTGGGTAAATGGACCAACCAGAACCAATCAGGACCAGTTCCAATACAAGCACTCGTTGTCATAAAAGTGCCCAAATTAGGCACACTGTTTGTGGAATAACTTTACTTCACAACTACCCTGGAAGATTATTTTATACAGAATGGTCAATATACATCTACCCTCATATGAGACAAAAATTCAGGTTAAATGGACCAAACAGAACCACCCAAGACCAGTTCCAATGCAACCACTATTTTTAACGAAAATTACCCCAATTTGGACACTTATTCTTGCCTAACATCCACCCAGAAACTCCCTGGAAGATTATTTTATAGAAAATGGTCAATATACATCTCCCCTCATATGAGACAAAAATTCAGGGTAAATGGACCAACCAGAACCACCCAAGACCAGTTCCAAGACAACCACTATTTTTGACGCAATTTACCCCAATTTGGGCACTTATTCTTGCCTAACATCCCCCCAGAACCTCCCTGGAAGACTAATTTTACACAAAATTGTGAAGTATACATCTACCCACAAATAAGACACCATTCCTGGGTAAATGGACCAACCAGAACCAATCAGGACCAGTTCCAATACAAGCACTCGTTGTCATAAAAGTGCCCAAATTAGGCACACTGTTTGTGGAATAACTTTACTTCACAACTACCCTGGAAGATTATTTTATACAGAATGGTCAATATACATCTACCCTCATATGAGACAAAAATTCAGGTTAAATGGACCAAACAGAACCACCCAAGACCAGTACCAATGCAACCACTATTTTTAACGAAAATTACCCCAATTTGGACACTTATTCTTGCCTAACATCCACCCAGAAACTCCCTGGAAGATTATTTTATAGAAAATGGTCAATATACATCTCCCCTCATATGAGACAAAAATTCAGGGTAAATGGACCAACCAGAACCACCCAAGACCAGTTCCAAGACAACCACTATTTTTGACGCAATTTACCCCAATTTGGGCACTTATTCTTGCCTAACATCCCCCCAGAACCTCCCTGGAAGACTAATTTTACACAAAATTGTGAAGTATACATCTACCCACAAATAAGACACCATTCCTGGGTAAATGGACCAACCAGAACCACTCAGGACCAGTTCCAACACAAGCACTCGTTGTCATAAAAGTGCCCAAATTAGGCACACTGTTTGTGGAATAACTTTACTTCACAACTACCCTGGAAGATTATTTTATACAGAATGGTCAATATACATCTACCCTCATAGGAGACAAAAATTCAGGGTAAATGGACCAACCAGAACCACCCAAGACCAGTTCCAAGACAACCACTATTTTTGACGCAATTTACCCCAATTTGGGCACTTATTCTTGCCTAACATCCCCCCAGAACCTCCCTGGAAGACTAATTTTACACAAAATTGTGAAGTATACATCTACCCACAAATAAGACACCATTCCTGGGTAAATGGACCAACCAGAACCACTCAGGACCAGTTCCAACACAAGCACTCGTTGTCATAAAAGTGCCCAAATTAGGCACACTGTTTGTGGAATAACTTTACTTCACTACCCTGGAAGATTATTTTATACAGAATGGTCAATATACATCTACCCTCATATGAGACAAAAATTCAGGTTAAATGGACCAAACAGAACCACCCAAGACCAGTTCCAATGCAACCACTATTTTTAACGAAAATTACCCCAATTTGGACACTTATTCTTGCCTAACATCCCCCCAGAACCTCCCTGGAAGACTAATTTTACACAATATTGTGAATTATACATCTACCCACAAATAAGACACCATTCCTGGGTAAATGGACCAACCAGAACCAATCAGGACCAGTTCCAATACAAGCACTCGTTGTCATAAAAGTGCCCAAATTAGGCACACTGTTTGTGGAATAACTTTACTTCACAACTACCCTGGAAGATTATTTTATACAGAATGGTCAATATACATCTACCCTCATATGAGACAAAAATTCAGGTTAAATGGACCAAACAGAACCACCCAAGACCAGTTCCAATGCAACCACTATTTTTAACGAAAATTACCCCAATTTGGACACTTATTCTTGCCTAACATCCCCCCAGAACCTCCCTGGAAGACTAATTTTACACAATATTGTGAATTATACATCTACCCACAAATAAGACACCATTCCTGGGTAAATGGACCAACCAGAACCAATCAGGACCAGTTCCAATACAAGCACTCGTTGTCATAAAAGTGCCCAAATTAGGCACACTGTTTGTGGAATAACTTTACTTCACAACTACCCTGGAAGATTATTTTATACAGAATGGTCAATATACATCTACCCTCATATGAGACAAAAATTCAGGTTAAATGGACCAAACAGAACCACCCAAGACCAGTTCCAATGCAACCACTATTTTTAACGAAAATTACCCCAATTTGGACACTTATTCTTGCCTAACATACACCCAGAAACTCCCTGGAAGATTATTTTATAGAAAATGGTCAATATACATCTCCCCTCATATGAGACAAAAATTCAGGGTAAATGGACCAACCAGAACCGCTCAGGACCAGTTCCAAGACAAGCACTCGTTGTCATAAAAGTGCCCATATTAGGTACATTGATTGTGGCATAACTTTACTTCCCAACTACCCTGGAAGATTATTTTATACAGAATGGTCAATATACATCTACCCTCATAGGAGACAAAAATTCAGGGTAAATGGACCAACCAGAACCACCCAAGACCAGTTCCAAGACAACCACTATTTTTGACGCAATTTACCCCAATTTGGGCACTTATTCTTGCCTAACATCCCCCCAGAACCTCCCTGGAAGACTAATTTTACACAATATTGTGAATTATACATCTACCCACAAATAAGACACCATTCCTGGGTAAATGGACCAACCAGAACCACTCAGGACCAGTTCCAACACAAGCACTCGTTGTCATAAAAGTGCCCAAATTAGGCACACTGTTTGTGGAATAACTTTACTTCACAACTACCCTGGAAGATTATTTTATACAGAATGGTCAATATACATCTACCCTCATAGGAGACAAAAATTCAGGGTAAATGGACCAACCAGAACCACCCAAGACCAGTTCCAAGACAACCACTATTTTTGACGCAATTTACCCCAATTTGGGCACTTATTCTTGCCTAACATCCCCCCAGAACCTCCCTGGAAGACTAATTTTACACAAAATTGTGAAGTATACATCTACCCACAAATAAGACACCATTCCTGGGTAAATGGACCAACCAGAACCACTCAGGACCAGTTCCAACACAAGCACTCGTTGTCATAAAAGTGCCCAAATTAGGCACACTGTTTGTGGAATAACTTTACTTCACTACCCTGGAAGATTATTTTATACAGAATGGTCAATATACATCTACCCTCATATGAGACAAAAATTCAGGTTAAATGGACCAAACAGAACCACCCAAGACCAGTTCCAATGCAACCACTATTTTTAACGAAAATTACCCCAATTTGGACACTTATTCTTGCCTAACATCCCCCCAGAACCTCCCTGGAAGACTAATTTTACACAATATTGTGAATTATACATCTACCCACAAATAAGACACCATTCCTGGGTAAATGGACCAACCAGAACCAATCAGGACCAGTTCCAATACAAGCACTCGTTGTCATAAAAGTGCCCAAATTAGGCACACTGTTTGTGGAATAACTTTACTTCACAACTACCCTGGAAGATTATTTTATACAGAATGGTCAATATACATCTACCCTCATATGAGACAAAAATTCAGGTTAAATGGACCAAACAGAACCACCCAAGACCAGTTCCAATGCAACCACTATTTTTAACGAAAATTACCCCAATTTGGACACTTATTCTTGCCTAACATCCCCCCAGAACCTCCCTGGAAGACTAATTTTACACAATATTGTGAATTATACATCTACCCACAAATAAGACACCATTCCTGGGTAAATGGACCAACCAGAACCAATCAGGACCAGTTCCAATACAAGCACTCGTTGTCATAAAAGTGCCCAAATTAGGCACACTGTTTGTGGAATAACTTTACTTCACAACTACCCTGGAAGATTATTTTATACAGAATGGTCAATATACATCTACCCTCATATGAGACAAAAATTCAGGTTAAATGGACCAAACAGAACCACCCAAGACCAGTACCAATGCAACCACTATTTTTAACGAAAATTACCCCAATTTGGACACTTATTCTTGCCTAACATCCACCCAGAAACTCCCTGGAAGATTATTTTATAGAAAATGGTCAATATACATCTCCCCTCATATGAGACAAAAATTCAGGGTAAATGGACCAACCAGAACCACCCAAGACCAGTTCCAAGACAACCACTATTTTTGACGCAATTTACCCCAATTTGGGCACTTATTCTTGCCTAACATCCCCCCAGAACCTCCCTGGAAGACTAATTTTACACAAAATTGTGAAGTATACATCTACCCACAAATAAGACACCATTCCTGGGTAAATGGACCAACCAGAACCACTCAGGACCAGTTCCAACACAAGCACTCGTTGTCATAAAAGTGCCCAAATTAGGCACACTGTTTGTGGAATAACTTTACTTCACAACTACCCTGGAAGATTATTTTATACAGAATGGTCAATATACATCTACCCTCATAGGAGACAAAAATTCAGGGTAAATGGACCAACCAGAACCACCCAAGACCAGTTCCAAGACAACCACTATTTTTGACGCAATTTACCCCAATTTGGGCACTTATTCTTGCCTAACATCCCCCCAGAACCTCCCTGGAAGACTAATTTTACACAAAATTGTGAAGTATACATCTACCCACAAATAAGACACCATTCCTGGGTAAATGGACCAACCAGAATCACTCAGGACCAGTTCCAACACAAGCACTCGTTGTCATAAAAGTGCCCAAATTAGGCACACTGTTTGTGGAATAACTTTACTTCACTACCCTGGAAGATTATTTTATACAGAATGGTCAATATACATCTACCCTCATATGAGACAAAAATTCAGGTTAAATGGACCAAACAGAACCACCCAAGACCAGTTCCAATGCAACCACTATTTTTAACGAAAATTACCCCAATTTGGACACTTATTCTTGCCTAACATCCCCCCAGAACCTCCCTGGAAGACTAATTTTACACAATATTGTGAATTATACATCTACCCACAAATAAGACACCATTCCTGGGTAAATGGACCAACCAGAACCAATCAGGACCAGTTCCAATACAAGCACTCGTTGTCATAAAAGTGCCCAAATTAGGCACACTGTTTGTGGAATAACTTTACTTCACAACTACCCTGGAAGATTATTTTATACAGAATGGTCAATATACATCTACCCTCATATGAGACAAAAATTCAGGTTAAATGGACCAAACAGAACCACCCAAGACCAGTACCAATGCAACCACTATTTTTAACGAAAATTACCCCAATTTGGACACTTATTCTTGCCTAACATCCACCCAGAAACTCCCTGGAAGATTATTTTATAGAAAATGGTCAATATACATCTCCCCTCATATGAGACAAAAATTCAGGGTAAATGGACCAACCAGAACCACCCAAGACCAGTTCCAAGACAACCACTATTTTTGACGCAATTTACCCCAATTTGGGCACTTATTCTTGCCTAACATCCCCCCAGAACCTCCCTGGAAGACTAATTTTACACAAAATTGTGAAGTATACATCTACCCACAAATAAGACACCATTCCTGGGTAAATGGACCAACCAGAACCACTCAGGACCAGTTCCAACACAAGCACTCGTTGTCATAAAAGTGCCCAAATTAGGCACACTGTTTGTGGAATAACTTTACTTCACAACTACCCTGGAAGATTATTTTATACAGAATGGTCAATATACATCTACCCTCATAGGAGACAAAAATTCAGGGTAAATGGACCAACCAGAACCACCCAAGACCAGTTCCAAGACAACCACTATTTTTGACGCAATTTACCCCAATTTGGGCACTTATTCTTGCCTAACATCCCCCCAGAACCTCCCTGGAAGACTAATTTTACACAAAATTGTGAAGTATACATCTACCCACAAATAAGACACCATTCCTGGGTAAATGGACCAACCAGAATCACTCAGGACCAGTTCCAACACAAGCACTCGTTGTCATAAAAGTGCCCAAATTAGGCACACTGTTTGTGGAATAACTTTACTTCACTACCCTGGAAGATTATTTTATACAGAATGGTCAATATACATCTACCCTCATATGAGACAAAAATTCAGGTTAAATGGACCAAACAGAACCACCCAAGACCAGTTCCAATGCAACCACTATTTTTAACGAAAATTACCCCAATTTGGACACTTATTCTTGCCTAACATCCCCCCAGAACCTCCCTGGAAGACTAATTTTACACAATATTGTGAATTATACATCTACCCACAAATAAGACACCATTCCTGGGTAAATGGACCAACCAGAACCAATCAGGACCAGTTCCAATACAAGCACTCGTTGTCATAAAAGTGCCCAAATTAGGCACACTGTTTGTGGAATAACTTTACTTCACAACTACCCTGGAAGATTATTTTATACAGAATGGTCAATATACATCTACCCTCATAGGAGACAAAAATTCAGGGTAAATGGACCAACCAGAACCACCCAAGACCAGTTCCAAGACAACCACTATTTTTGACGCAATTTACCCCAATTTGGGCACTTATTCTTGCCTAACATCCCCCCAGAACCTCCCTGGAAGACTAATTTTACACAAAATTGTGAAGTATACATCTACCCACAAATAAGACACCATTCCTGGGTAAATGGACCAACCAGAACCACTCAGGACCAGTTCCAACACAAGCACTCGTTGTCATAAAAGTGCCCAAATTAGGCACACTGTTTGTGGAATAACTTTACTTCACTACCCTGGAAGATTATTTTATACAGAATGGTCAATATACATCTACCCTCATATGAGACAAAAATTCAGGTTAAATGGACCAAACAGAACCACCCAAGACCAGTTCCAATGCAACCACTATTTTTAACGAAAATTACCCCAATTTGGACACTTATTCTTGCCTAACATCCCCCCAGAACCTCCCTGGAAGACTAATTTTACACAATATTGTGAATTATACATCTACCCACAAATAAGACACCATTCCTGGGTAAATGGACCAACCAGAACCAATCAGGACCAGTTCCAATACAAGCACTCGTTGTCATAAAAGTGCCCAAATTAGGCACACTGTTTGTGGAATAACTTTACTTCACAACTACCCTGGAAGATTATTTTATACAGAATGGTCAATATACATCTACCCTCATAGGAGACAAAAATTCAGGGTAAATGGACCAACCAGAACCACCCAAGACCAGTTCCAAGACAACCACTATTTTTGACGCAATTTACCCCAATTTGGGCACTTATTCTTGCCTAACATCCCCCCAGAACCTCCCTGGAAGACTAATTTTACACAAAATTGTGAAGTATACATCTACCCACAAATAAGACACCATTCCTGGGTAAATGGACCAACCAGAACCACTCAGGACCAGTTCCAACACAAGCACTCGTTGTCATAAAAGTGCCCAAATTAGGCACACTGTTTGTGGAATAACTTTACTTCACTACCCTGGAAGATTATTTTATACAGAATGGTCAATATACATCTACCCTCATATGAGACAAAAATTCAGGTTAAATGGACCAAACAGAACCACCCAAGACCAGTTCCAATGCAACCACTATTTTTAACGAAAATTACCCCAATTTGGACACTTATTCTTGCCTAACATCCCCCCAGAACCTCCCTGGAAGACTAATTTTACACAATATTGTGAATTATACATCTACCCACAAATAAGACACCATTCCTGGGTAAATGGACCAACCAGAACCAATCAGGACCAGTTCCAATACAAGCACTCGTTGTCATAAAAGTGCCCAAATTAGGCACACTGTTTGTGGAATAACTTTACTTCACAACTACCCTGGAAGATTATTTTATACAGAATGGTCAATATACATCTACCCTCATAGGAGACAAAAATTCAGGGTAAATGGACCAACCAGAACCACCCAAGACCAGTTCCAAGACAACCACTATTTTTGACGCAATTTACCCCAATTTGGGCACTTATTCTTGCCTAACATCCCCCCAGAACCTCCCTGGAAGACTAATTTTACACAAAATTGTGAAGTATACATCTACCCACAAATAAGACACCATTCCTGGGTAAATGGACCAACCAGAACCACTCAGGACCAGTTCCAACACAAGCACTCGTTGTCATAAAAGTGCCCAA
The DNA here is from genome assembly GCF_051989625.1 of Stigmatopora argus. NCBI lineage: Eukaryota > Metazoa > Chordata > Actinopteri > Syngnathiformes > Syngnathidae > Stigmatopora > Stigmatopora argus. The sequence continues at coordinate 27,774 of NW_027520143.1, forward strand.
ATTAGGCACACTGTTTGTGGAATAACTTTACTTCACTACCCTGGAAGATTATTTTATACAGAATGGTCAATATACATCTACCCTCATATGAGACAAAAATTCAGGTTAAATGGACCAAACAGAACCACCCAAGACCAGTTCCAATGCAACCACTATTTTTAACGAAAATTACCCCAATTTGGACACTTATTCTTGCCTAACATCCCCCCAGAACTTCCCTGGAAGACTAATTTTACACAATATTGTGAATTATACATCTACCCACAAATAAGACACCATTCCTGGGTAAATGGACCAACCAGAACCAATCAGGACCAGTTCCAATACAAGCACTCGTTGTCATAAAAGTGCCCAAATTAGGCACACTGTTTGTGGAATAACTTTACTTCACAACTACCCTGGAAGATTATTTTATACAGAATGGTCAATATACATCTACCCTCATATGAGACAAAAATTCAGGTTAAATGGACCAAACAGAACCACCCAAGACCAGTTCCAATGCAACCACTATTTTTAACGAAAATTACCCCAATTTGGACACTTATTCTTGCCTAACATCCCCCCAGAACCTCCCTGGAAGACTAATTTTACACAATATTGTGAATTATACATCTACCCACAAATAAGACACCATTCCTGGGTAAATGGACCAACCAGAACCAATCAGGACCAGTTCCAATACAAGCACTCGTTGTCATAAAAGTGCCCAAATTAGGCACACTGTTTGTGGAATAACTTTACTTCACAACTACCCTGGAAGATTATTTTATACAGAATGGTCAATATACATCTACCCTCATATGAGACAAAAATTCAGGTTAAATGGACCAAACAGAACCACCCAAGACCAGTTCCAATGCAACCACTATTTTTAACGAAAATTACCCCAATTTGGACACTTATTCTTGCCTAACATCCACCCAGAAACTCCCTGGAAGATTATTTTATAGAAAATGGTCAATATACATCTCCCCTCATATGAGACAAAAATTCAGGGTAAATGGACCAACCAGAACCGCTCAGGACCAGTTCCAAGACAAGCACTCGTTGTCATAAAAGTGCCCATATTAGGTACATTGATTGTGGCATAACTTTACTTCCCAACTACCCTGGAAGATTATTTTATACAGAATGGTCAATATACATCTACCCTCATAGGAGACAAAAATTCAGGGTAAATGGACCAACCAGAACCACCCAAGACCAGTTCCAAGACAACCACTATTTTTGACGCAATTTACCCCAATTTGGGCACTTATTCTTGCCTAACATCCCCCCAGAACCTCCCTGGAAGACTAATTTTACACAATATTGTGAATTATACATCTACCCACAAATAAGACACCATTCCTGGGTAAATGGACCAACCAGAACCACTCAGGACCAGTTCCAACACAAGCACTCGTTGTCATAAAAGTGCCCAAATTAGGCACACTGTTTGTGGAATAACTTTACTTCACAACTACCCTGGAAGATTATTTTATACAGAATGGTCAATATACATCTACCCTCATAGGAGACAAAAATTCAGGGTAAATGGACCAACCAGAACCACCCAAGACCAGTTCCAAGACAACCACTATTTTTGACGCAATTTACCCCAATTTGGGCACTTATTCTTGCCTAACATCCCCCCAGAACCTCCCTGGAAGACTAATTTTACACAAAATTGTGAAGTATACATCTACCCACAAATAAGACACCATTCCTGGGTAAATGGACCAACCAGAACCACTCAGGACCAGTTCCAACACAAGCACTCGTTGTCATAAAAGTGCCCAAATTAGGCACACTGTTTGTGGAATAACTTTACTTCACTACCCTGGAAGATTATTTTATACAGAATGGTCAATATACATCTACCCTCATATGAGACAAAAATTCAGGTTAAATGGACCAAACAGAACCACCCAAGACCAGTTCCAATGCAACCACTATTTTTAACGAAAATTACCCCAATTTGGACACTTATTCTTGCCTAACATCCCCCCAGAACCTCCCTGGAAGACTAATTTTACACAATATTGTGAATTATACATCTACCCACAAATAAGACACCATTCCTGGGTAAATGGACCAACCAGAACCAATCAGGACCAGTTCCAATACAAGCACTCGTTGTCATAAAAGTGCCCAAATTAGGCACACTGTTTGTGGAATAACTTTACTTCACAACTACCCTGGAAGATTATTTTATACAGAATGGTCAATATACATCTACCCTCATATGAGACAAAAATTCAGGTTAAATGGACCAAACAGAACCACCCAAGACCAGTTCCAATGCAACCACTATTTTTAACGAAAATTACCCCAATTTGGACACTTATTCTTGCCTAACATCCCCCCAGAACCTCCCTGGAAGACTAATTTTACACAATATTGTGAATTATACATCTACCCACAAATAAGACACCATTCCTGGGTAAATGGACCAACCAGAACCAATCAGGACCAGTTCCAATACAAGCACTCGTTGTCATAAAAGTGCCCAAATTAGGCACACTGTTTGTGGAATAACTTTACTTCACAACTACCCTGGAAGATTATTTTATACAGAATGGTCAATATACATCTACCCTCATATGAGACAAAAATTCAGGTTAAATGGACCAAACAGAACCACCCAAGACCAGTACCAATGCAACCACTATTTTTAACGAAAATTACCCCAATTTGGACACTTATTCTTGCCTAACATCCACCCAGAAACTCCCTGGAAGATTATTTTATAGAAAATGGTCAATATACATCTCCCCTCATATGAGACAAAAATTCAGGGTAAATGGACCAACCAGAACCACCCAAGACCAGTTCCAAGACAACCACTATTTTTGACGCAATTTACCCCAATTTGGGCACTTATTCTTGCCTAACATCCCCCCAGAACCTCCCTGGAAGACTAATTTTACACAAAATTGTGAAGTATACATCTACCCACAAATAAGACACCATTCCTGGGTAAATGGACCAACCAGAACCACTCAGGACCAGTTCCAACACAAGCACTCGTTGTCATAAAAGTGCCCAAATTAGGCACACTGTTTGTGGAATAACTTTACTTCACAACTACCCTGGAAGATTATTTTATACAGAATGGTCAATATACATCTACCCTCATAGGAGACAAAAATTCAGGGTAAATGGACCAACCAGAACCACCCAAGACCAGTTCCAAGACAACCACTATTTTTGACGCAATTTACCCCAATTTGGGCACTTATTCTTGCCTAACATCCCCCCAGAACCTCCCTGGAAGACTAATTTTACACAAAATTGTGAAGTATACATCTACCCACAAATAAGACACCATTCCTGGGTAAATGGACCAACCAGAACCACTCAGGACCAGTTCCAACACAAGCACTCGTTGTCATAAAAGTGCCCAAATTAGGCACACTGTTTGTGGAATAACTTTACTTCACTACCCTGGAAGATTATTTTATACAGAATGGTCAATATACATCTACCCTCATATGAGACAAAAATTCAGGTTAAATGGACCAAACAGAACCACCCAAGACCAGTTCCAATGCAACCACTATTTTTAACGAAAATTACCCCAATTTGGACACTTATTCTTGCCTAACATCCCCCCAGAACCTCCCTGGAAGACTAATTTTACACAATATTGTGAATTATACATCTACCCACAAATAAGACACCATTCCTGGGTAAATGGACCAACCAGAACCAATCAGGACCAGTTCCAATACAAGCACTCGTTGTCATAAAAGTGCCCAAATTAGGCACACTGTTTGTGGAATAACTTTACTTCACAACTACCCTGGAAGATTATTTTATACAGAATGGTCAATATACATCTACCCTCATAGGAGACAAAAATTCAGGGTAAATGGACCAACCAGAACCACCCAAGACCAGTTCCAAGACAACCACTATTTTTGACGCAATTTACCCCAATTTGGGCACTTATTCTTGCCTAACATCCCCCCAGAACCTCCCTGGAAGACTAATTTTACACAAAATTGTGAAGTATACATCTACCCACAAATAAGACACCATTCCTGGGTAAATGGACCAACCAGAACCACTCAGGACCAGTTCCAACACAAGCACTCGTTGTCATAAAAGTGCCCAAATTAGGCACACTGTTTGTGGAATAACTTTACTTCACTACCCTGGAAGATTATTTTATACAGAATGGTCAATATACATCTACCCTCATATGAGACAAAAATTCAGGTTAAATGGACCAAACAGAACCACCCAAGACCAGTTCCAATGCAACCACTATTTTTAACGAAAATTACCCCAATTTGGACACTTATTCTTGCCTAACATCCCCCCAGAACCTCCCTGGAAGACTAATTTTACACAATATTGTGAATTATACATCTACCCACAAATAAGACACCATTCCTGGGTAAATGGACCAACCAGAACCAATCAGGACCAGTTCCAATACAAGCACTCGTTGTCATAAAAGTGCCCAAATTAGGCACACTGTTTGTGGAATAACTTTACTTCACAACTACCCTGGAAGATTATTTTATACAGAATGGTCAATATACATCTACCCTCATATGAGACAAAAATTCAGGTTAAATGGACCAAACAGAACCACCCAAGACCAGTTCCAATGCAACCACTATTTTTAACGAAAATTACCCCAATTTGGACACTTATTCTTGCCTAACATCCCCCCAGAACCTCCCTGGAAGACTAATTTTACACAATATTGTGAATTATACATCTACCCACAAATAAGACACCATTCCTGGGTAAATGGACCAACCAGAACCAATCAGGACCAGTTCCAATACAAGCACTCGTTGTCATAAAAGTGCCCAAATTAGGCACACTGTTTGTGGAATAACTTTACTTCACAACTACCCTGGAAGATTATTTTATACAGAATGGTCAATATACATCTACCCTCATATGAGACAAAAATTCAGGTTAAATGGACCAAACAGAACCACCCAAGACCAGTTCCAATGCAACCACTATTTTTAACGAAAATTACCCCAATTTGGACACTTATTCTTGCCTAACATCCACCCAGAAACTCCCTGGAAGATTATTTTATAGAAAATGGTCAATATACATCTCCCCTCATATGAGACAAAAATTCAGGGTAAATGGACCAACCAGAACCGCTCAGGACCAGTTCCAAGACAAGCACTCGTTGTCATAAAAGTGCCCATATTAGGTACATTGATTGTGGCATAACTTTACTTCCCAACTACCCTGGAAGATTATTTTATACAGAATGGTCAATATACATCTACCCTCATAGGAGACAAAAATTCAGGGTAAATGGACCAACCAGAACCACCCAAGACCAGTTCCAAGACAACCACTATTTTTGACGCAATTTACCCCAATTTGGGCACTTATTCTTGCCTAACATCCCCCCAGAACCTCCCTGGAAGACTAATTTTACACAATATTGTGAATTATACATCTACCCACAAATAAGACACCATTCCTGGGTAAATGGACCAACCAGAACCACTCAGGACCAGTTCCAACACAAGCACTCGTTGTCATAAAAGTGCCCAAATTAGGCACACTGTTTGTGGAATAACTTTACTTCACAACTACCCTGGAAGATTATTTTATACAGAATGGTCAATATACATCTACCCTCATAGGAGACAAAAATTCAGGGTAAATGGACCAACCAGAACCACCCAAGACCAGTTCCAAGACAACCACTATTTTTGACGCAATTTACCCCAATTTGGGCACTTATTCTTGCCTAACATCCCCCCAGAACCTCCCTGGAAGACTAATTTTACACAAAATTGTGAAGTATACATCTACCCACAAATAAGACACCATTCCTGGGTAAATGGACCAACCAGAACCACTCAGGACCAGTTCCAACACAAGCACTCGTTGTCATAAAAGTGCCCAAATTAGGCACACTGTTTGTGGAATAACTTTACTTCACTACCCTGGAAGATTATTTTATACAGAATGGTCAATATACATCTACCCTCATATGAGACAAAAATTCAGGTTAAATGGACCAAACAGAACCACCCAAGACCAGTTCCAATGCAACCACTATTTTTAACGAAAATTACCCCAATTTGGACACTTATTCTTGCCTAACATCCCCCCAGAACCTCCCTGGAAGACTAATTTTACACAATATTGTGAATTATACATCTACCCACAAATAAGACACCATTCCTGGGTAAATGGACCAACCAGAACCAATCAGGACCAGTTCCAATACAAGCACTCGTTGTCATAAAAGTGCCCAAATTAGGCACACTGTTTGTGGAATAACTTTACTTCACAACTACCCTGGAAGATTATTTTATACAGAATGGTCAATATACATCTACCCTCATATGAGACAAAAATTCAGGTTAAATGGACCAAACAGAACCACCCAAGACCAGTTCCAATGCAACCACTATTTTTAACGAAAATTACCCCAATTTGGACACTTATTCTTGCCTAACATCCCCCCAGAACCTCCCTGGAAGACTAATTTTACACAATATTGTGAATTATACATCTACCCACAAATAAGACACCATTCCTGGGTAAATGGACCAACCAGAACCAATCAGGACCAGTTCCAATACAAGCACTCGTTGTCATAAAAGTGCCCAAATTAGGCACACTGTTTGTGGAATAACTTTACTTCACAACTACCCTGGAAGATTATTTTATACAGAATGGTCAATATACATCTACCCTCATATGAGACAAAAATTCAGGTTAAATGGACCAAACAGAACCACCCAAGACCAGTACCAATGCAACCACTATTTTTAACGAAAATTACCCCAATTTGGACACTTATTCTTGCCTAACATCCACCCAGAAACTCCCTGGAAGATTATTTTATAGAAAATGGTCAATATACATCTCCCCTCATATGAGACAAAAATTCAGGGTAAATGGACCAACCAGAACCACCCAAGACCAGTTCCAAGACAACCACTATTTTTGACGCAATTTACCCCAATTTGGGCACTTATTCTTGCCTAACATCCCCCCAGAACCTCCCTGGAAGACTAATTTTACACAAAATTGTGAAGTATACATCTACCCACAAATAAGACACCATTCCTGGGTAAATGGACCAACCAGAACCACTCAGGACCAGTTCCAACACAAGCACTCGTTGTCATAAAAGTGCCCAAATTAGGCACACTGTTTGTGGAATAACTTTACTTCACAACTACCCTGGAAGATTATTTTATACAGAATGGTCAATATACATCTACCCTCATAGGAGACAAAAATTCAGGGTAAATGGACCAACCAGAACCACCCAAGACCAGTTCCAAGACAACCACTATTTTTGACGCAATTTACCCCAATTTGGGCACTTATTCTTGCCTAACATCCCCCCAGAACCTCCCTGGAAGACTAATTTTACACAAAATTGTGAAGTATACATCTACCCACAAATAAGACACCATTCCTGGGTAAATGGACCAACCAGAACCACTCAGGACCAGTTCCAACACAAGCACTCGTTGTCATAAAAGTGCCCAAATTAGGCACACTGTTTGTGGAATAACTTTACTTCACTACCCTGGAAGATTATTTTATACAGAATGGTCAATATACATCTACCCTCATATGAGACAAAAATTCAGGTTAAATGGACCAAACAGAACCACCCAAGACCAGTTCCAATGCAACCACTATTTTTAACGAAAATTACCCCAATTTGGACACTTATTCTTGCCTAACATCCCCCCAGAACCTCCCTGGAAGACTAATTTTACACAATATTGTGAATTATACATCTACCCACAAATAAGACACCATTCCTGGGTAAATGGACCAACCAGAACCAATCAGGACCAGTTCCAATACAAGCACTCGTTGTCATAAAAGTGCCCAAATTAGGCACACTGTTTGTGGAATAACTTTACTTCACAACTACCCTGGAAGATTATTTTATACAGAATGGTCAATATACATCTACCCTCATATGAGACAAAAATTCAGGTTAAATGGACCAAACAGAACCACCCAAGACCAGTTCCAATGCAACCACTATTTTTAACGAAAATTACCCCAATTTGGACACTTATTCTTGCCTAACATCCCCCCAGAACCTCCCTGGAAGACTAATTTTACACAATATTGTGAATTATACATCTACCCACAAATAAGACACCATTCCTGGGTAAATGGACCAACCAGAACCAATCAGGACCAGTTCCAATACAAGCACTCGTTGTCATAAAAGTGCCCAAATTAGGCACACTGTTTGTGGAATAACTTTACTTCACAACTACCCTGGAAGATTATTTTATACAGAATGGTCAATATACATCTACCCTCATATGAGACAAAAATTCAGGTTAAATGGACCAAACAGAACCACCCAAGACCAGTACCAATGCAACCACTATTTTTAACGAAAATTACCCCAATTTGGACACTTATTCTTGCCTAACATCCACCCAGAAACTCCCTGGAAGATTATTTTATAGAAAATGGTCAATATACATCTCCCCTCATATGAGACAAAAATTCAGGGTAAATGGACCAACCAGAACCACCCAAGACCAGTTCCAAGACAACCACTATTTTTGACGCAATTTACCCCAATTTGGGCACTTATTCTTGCCTAACATCCCCCCAGAACCTCCCTGGAAGACTAATTTTACACAAAATTGTGAAGTATACATCTACCCACAAATAAGACACCATTCCTGGGTAAATGGACCAACCAGAACCACTCAGGACCAGTTCCAACACAAGCACTCGTTGTCATAAAAGTGCCCAAATTAGGCACACTGTTTGTGGAATAACTTTACTTCACAACTACCCTGGAAGATTATTTTATACAGAATGGTCAATATACATCTACCCTCATAGGAGACAAAAATTCAGGGTAAATGGACCAACCAGAACCACCCAAGACCAGTTCCAAGACAACCACTATTTTTGACGCAATTTACCCCAATTTGGGCACTTATTCTTGCCTAACATCCCCCAGAACCTCCCTGGAAGACTAATTTTACACAAAATTGTGAAGTATACATCTACCCACAAATAAGACACCATTCCTGGGTAAATGGACCAACCAGAACCACTCAGGACCAGTTCCAACACAAGCACTCGTTGTCATAAAAGTGCCCAAATTAGGCACACTGTTTGTGGAATAACTTTACTTCACTACCCTGGAAGATTATTTTATACAGAATGGTCAATATACATCTACCCTCATATGAGACAAAAATTCAGGTTAAATGGACCAAACAGAACCACCCAAGACCAGTTCCAATGCAACCACTATTTTTAACGAAAATTACCCCAATTTGGACACTTATTCTTGCCTAACATCCCCCCAGAACCTCCCTGGAAGACTAATTTTACACAATATTGTGAATTATACATCTACCCACAAATAAGACACCATTCCTGGGTAAATGGACCAACCAGAACCAATCAGGACCAGTTCCAATACAAGCACTCGTTGTCATAAAAGTGCCCAAATTAGGCACACTGTTTGTGGAATAACTTTACTTCACAACTACCCTGGAAGATTATTTTATACAGAATGGTCAATATACATCTACCCTCATATGAGACAAAAATTCAGGTTAAATGGACCAAACAGAACCACCCAAGACCAGTTCCAATGCAACCACTATTTTTAACGAAAATTACCCCAATTTGGACACTTATTCTTGCCTAACATCCCCCCAGAACCTCCCTGGAAGACTAATTTTACACAATATTGTGAATTATACATCTACCCACAAATAAGACACCATTCCTGGGTAAATGGACCAACCAGAACCAATCAGGACCAGTTCCAATACAAGCACTCGTTGTCATAAAAGTGCCCAAATTAGGCACACTGTTTGTGGAATAACTTTACTTCACAACTACCCTGGAAGATTATTTTATACAGAATGGTCAATATACATCTACCCTCATATGAGACAAAAATTCAGGTTAAATGGACCAAACAGAACCACCCAAGACCAGTTCCAATGCAACCACTATTTTTAACGAAAATTACCCCAATTTGGACACTTATTCTTGCCTAACATCCACCCAGAAACTCCCTGGAAGATTATTTTATAGAAAATGGTCAATATACATCTCCCCTCATATGAGACAAAAATTCAGGGTAAATGGACCAACCAGAACCGCTCAGGACCAGTTCCAAGACAAGCACTCGTTGTCATAAAAGTGCCCATATTAGGTACATTGATTGTGGCATAACTTTACTTCCCAACTACCCTGGAAGATTATTTATACAGAATGGTCAATATACATCTACCCTCATAGGAGACAAAAATTCAGGGTAAATGGACCAACCAGAACCACCCAAGACCAGTTCCAAGACAACCACTATTTTTGACGCAATTTACCCCAATTTGGGCACTTATTCTTGCCTAACATCCCCCCAGAACCTCCCTGGAAGACTAATTTTACACAATATTGTGAATTATACATCTACCCACAAATAAGACACCATTCCTGGGTAAATGGACCAACCAGAACCACTCAGGACCAGTTCCAACACAAGCACTCGTTGTCATAAAAGTGCCCAAATTAGGCACACTGTTTGTGGAATAACTTTACTTCACAACTACCCTGGAAGATTATTTTATACAGAATGGTCAATATACATCTACCCTCATAGGAGACAAAAATTCAGGGTAAATGGACCAACCAGAACCACCCAAGACCAGTTCCAAGACAACCACTATTTTTGACGCAATTTACCCCAATTTGGGCACTTATTCTTGCCTAACATCCCCCCAGAACCTCCCTGGAAGACTAATTTTACACAAAATTGTGAAGTATACATCTACCCACAAATAAGACACCATTCCTGGGTAAATGGACCAACCAGAACCACTCAGGACCAGTTCCAACACAAGCACTCGTTGTCATAAAAGTGCCCAAATTAGGCACACTGTTTGTGGAATAACTTTACTTCACTACCCTGGAAGATTATTTTATACAGAATGGTCAATATACATCTACCCTCATATGAGACAAAAATTCAGGTTAAATGGACCAAACAGAACCACCCAAGACCAGTTCCAATGCAACCACTATTTTTAACGAAAATTACCCCAATTTGGACACTTATTCTTGCCTAACATCCCCCCAGAACCTCCCTGGAAGACTAATTTTACACAATATTGTGAATTATACATCTACCCACAAATAAGACACCATTCCTGGGTAAATGGACCAACCAGA
>NW_027520144.1:0-2500 GCF_051989625.1 Stigmatopora argus
CTCACACTTAGAAAAATTTCTGGAGCTCAGGTTTTTCAGCGGGGCATCAGCCAACCCAATCCGCTCATGTGTCACTATCCTCGGATAGGCATGTTGGAAAACACCGTTGATGTGTGTGGTGCTCACACTTAGAAAAATTTCTGGAGCTCAGGCTTTCAGCGAGGCAATACAAACCCATATCCGCCCTCGTGAGCCTATCCTCGGATAGGCTCGAGGGAAAACACCGTTGATGTGTGTGGTGCTCACACTTAGAAAAATTTTCAGAGAAAAATCTCTGGAGCTCGTGATTTTCAGGCGAGCATTACAAACCCATATCCGCTCATGTGAGCCTATCCTCGGATAGGCTCGAGGAAAAACCCCGCTGATTTTTATGGTGCTCGCATGATTTGGGTCTACCAGGGCATTCACGTGGGTCTACCCCATGCTCGAAACTGGGTCTACCCCATAATATAACTTGGGTCTACCAGGAGAGCGAATTTGGGTCTACCAAATGTAAGGGGATATAACTCACCTACTCATGCAAAATCCGGTGGTCTGCAGAAACCCTTCGGCAAGATTATAGGGAGAGAAAAATTTTGAATGTGAGCTCCAGGCTGCGAACCGACCCTCCGCTCTCCCGGGGTCCAGGTAGATCACCCTATGTTCGGACAACGTTGCAAGGTGTTGGGGTGTCCGAGGGTGGTCCTCCTGATTTTAACGAATTTTTTCTAAGTGTGAAGGGACTTAGAAAATTTTCGACAAGTGAGAGTGGCGAACTCACTAAGGCGGTCGTAACCGTCTACACCAGTCCGACGATGGTGTGCTATTCAGGGATAACTGATAACACGGGGTGGGTCCTGACCCGGAACAGGCACTCGGACTTAGAAAAATTTTGACAAGTGAGAGTGGCGAACTCACTAAGGCGGTCGTAACCGTCTACACCAGTCCGACGATGGTGTGCTATTCAGGGATAACTGATAACACGGGGTGGGTCCTGACCCGGAACAGGCACACGGACTTAGAAAAATTTTGACAAGTGAGAATGGCGAACTCACTAAGGCGGTCGTAACCGTCTACACCAATCCGACAATGGTGTGCTATTCAGGGATAAATGATAACACGGGGGTGGGTCCTGACCCGGAACAGGCACACGGACTTAGAAAAATTTTGACAAGTGAGAGTGGTGAACTCACTAAGGCGGTCGTAACCGTCTACACCAATCCGACAATGGTGTGCTATTCAGGGATAAATGATAACACGGGGTGGGTCCTGACCCGGAACAGGCACACGGACTTAGAAAAATTTTGACAAGTGAGAGTGGCGAACTCACTAAGGCGGTCGTAACCGTCTACACCAATCCGACAATGGTGTGTTATTCAGGGATAAATGATAACACGGGGTGGGTCCTGACCCGGAACAGGCACACGGACTTAGAAAAATTTTGACAAGTGAGAGTGGTTAACTCACTAAGGCGGTCGTAACCGTCTACACCAATCCGACAATGGTGTGTTATTCAGGGATAAATGATAACACGGGGTGGGTCCTGACCCGGAACAGGCACACGGACTTAGAAAAATTTTGACAAGTGAGAGTGGCGAACTCACTAAGGCGGTCGTAACCGTCTACACCAATCCGACAATGGTGTGCTATTCAGGGATAAATGATAACACGGGGTGGGTCCTGACCCGGAACAGGCACACGGACTTAGAAAAATTTTGACAAGTGAGAGTGGCGAACTCACTAAGGCGGTCGTAACCGTCTACACCAATCCGACAATGGTGTGCTATTCAGGGATAAATGATAACACGGGGTGGGTCCTGACCCGGAACAGGCACACGGACTTAGAAAAATTTTGACAAGTGAGAGTGGCGAACTCACTAAGGCGGTCGTAACCGTCTACACCAATCCGACAATGGTGTGTTATTCAGGGATAAATGATAACACGGGGTGGGTCCTGACCCGGAACAGGCACACGGACTTGGACATGGAACTGAGCTGGGAACTAAGCTGGGAACTGGCGAATCATAAACGAAATTTGGTGGAGTCTGACATGGAACGGAGCTTGGGAACTGGCGAAATCGAACGAGGTGGGACCTGACCTAGCAACAGGCACAAGGACTTGGACATGGAACTGAGCTGGGAACTAAGCTGGGAACTGGCGGAATCATAAACGAAATTTGGTGGAGTCTGACATGGAACGGAGCTTGGGAACTGGCGAAATCGAACGAGGTGGGACCTGACCTAGCAACAGGCACAAGGACTTGGACATGGAACTGAGCTGGGAACTAAGCTGGGAACTGGCGGAATCATAAACGAAATTTGGTGGAGTCTGACATGGAACGGAGCTTGGGAACTGGCGAAATCGAACGAGGTGGGACCTGACCTAGCAACAGGCACAAGGACTTGGACATGGAACTGAGCTGGGAACTAAGCTGGGAACTGGCGGAATCGAACTTTGATGGGTCGGGGAAATAACATATTTCGAACCCCACCCATCTCCCCATTACCCTTTCCCCACTGA
>NW_027520144.1:15000-38848 GCF_051989625.1 Stigmatopora argus
GGTCCCGGTGCTGGGGTTGAGCCACCGGGACGGCATGATTGTGTTGCCCGAGAATGGTGTCACTTGATCGGGCATGATGATGAGGACGAGTCGGTCCCGGTGCTGGGGTTGAGCCACCGGGACGGCATGATTGGGTTGCCCGAGAAAAGTGTCACTTGATCGGGCATGAGTAGTAGGATGAGTCGGTCCCGGTGCTGGGGTTGAGCCACCGGGACGGCATGATTGTGTTGCCCGAGAATGGTGTCTGTTGGTCGGGCATGAGTAGTAGGATGAGTCGGTCCCGGTGCTGGAGGGAAAAAAAAAATTAAAAAAAATTTAGCGTTTTTTTGCCCAAGTGTTTAGCTCATCTTCCGAGCAAGGGCCGCCTTAACCTCATCCTGCAATCGGGCAGGAGGATGAAGTTAAGGCGGCCCCTGCCTGGAGGATGAGCTAAACACTTGGGCAAAAAACGCTAAATTTTTTTTCAAATTTTTTTTTTTGTTATTTTATATATCTATTTTATTTCTTTATGTGAGGCATGTAGTATGAGCTTCCTCCCCCCTGGAAAGTGTCTCAAATTCGGGTAAGTGTGTTAGAACTGATCCGTTTGGGTGTTGTGTTTACCCAGCAATAGTGTCTCATCTCAGCGTTTTCTGCCCAAGTGTTTAGCTCATCCTCCGAGCAGTTGTCGCCTTAACCTCATCCTCTTGCCCTATTGAAGGAGGATGGGTTTAAGGCTGCCGCTGTCCGGAGGATGAGCTGTACACTTGGGCAAAAAACGCTGAAATTTTTTTTCAAATTTTTTGGGGGGGGGTTGTTTTATATATATTATTATTATTGAAGTTGTTTAAATGAAACAGTTCAAAATGTTAAAAATCAACCCAGGAAAAGTGTTTGAAAAGCAGGGTAAAAGTTTTGCAAAATACTGATGAAAATGTTTAAATTGTACCCAGGAATAGCGTTCTTAAAGCCCCCTTAAAGTTTTGTAAAACATGGGTAAACTTGTTAAAAATAAAATGGGCATAATGTTTAAAATCAACCCAGGAAAAGTGTTTGGAAAAACCCCCTTAAAGTTTTGAAAAACATGGGTAAAGTTGTTTTAAATAAACAGGCCAAAATGTTAAAAATCAACCCAGGAAAAGTGTTTGAAAAGCCCCCTTAAAGTTTTGAAAAACATGGGTAAAGTTGTTAAAAATAAAATGGGCAAAATGTTTAAAATCAACCCAGGAAAAGTGTTTGAAAAGCCCCCTTAAAGTTTTGAAAAGTATGGGTAAACTTGTTAAAAATAAAAAGGGCAAAATGTTAAAAATCAACCCAGGAAAAGTGTTTGAAAAGCAGGGTAAAAGTTTTGCAAAATACTGATGAAAATGTTTAAATTGTACCCAGGAATAGCGTTCTTAAAGCCCCCTTAAAGTTTTGTAAAACATGGGTAAACTTGTTAAAAATAAAATGGGCATAATGTTTAAAATCAACCCAGGAAAAGTGTTTGGAAAAACCCCCTTAAAGTTTTGAAAAACATGGGTAAAGTTGTTTTAAATAAACAGGCCAAAATGTTAAAAATCAACCCAGGAAAAGTGTTTGAAAAGCCCCCTTAAAGTTTTGAAAAACATGGGTAAAGTTGTTTTAAATAAACAGGCCAAAATGTTTAAAATCAACCCAGGAAAAGTGTTTGAAAAGCCCCCTTAAAGTTTTGTAAAACATGGGTAAACTTGTTAAAAATAAAGGGCAACATGTTTTAAATCAACCCAGGAATAGTGCATCTAAAGCCCGCACAAAGTTTTGAAAAACGTGGGTAAAGTTGTTAAAAATAAACAGGCCAAAATGTTAAAAATCAACCCAGGAAAAGTGTTTGAAAAGCCCGCAGAAAGTTTTGTAAAACATGGGTAAAGTTGTTAAAAATAAACAGGCCAAAATGTTTTAAATCAACCCAGGAATAGTGCATCTAAAGCCCGCAGAAGATTTGTAAAACGTGGGTAAACTTGTTAAAATAAAAAGGGCAAAATGTTTAAAATCAACCCAGGAATAGTGCATCTAAAGCTTGCACAAAGTTTTGAAAAACGTGGGTAAACTTGTTAAAATAAAAAGGCCAAAATGTTTAAAATCAACCCAGGAATAGTGCATCTAAAGCCCGCACAAAGTTTTGAAAAACGTGGGTAAACTTGTTAAAAATAAAAAGGGCAAAATGTTTAAAATCAACCCAGGAATAGTGCATCTAAAGCCCGCAGAAGAGTTGTAAAACGTGGGTAAACTTGTTAAAAATAAAAAGGGCAAAATGTTTAAAATCAACCCAGGAATAGTGCATCTAAAGCCCGCAGAAGAGTTGTAAAACGTGGGTAAACTTGTTAAAATAAAAAGGGCAAAATGTTTTAAATCAACCCAGGAATAGTGCATCTAAAGCTTGCACAAAGTTTTGAAAAACGTGGGTAAACTTGTTAAAAATAAAGGGCAACATGTTTAAAATCAACCCAGGAATAGTGCATCTAAAGCCCGCAGAAGATTTGTAAAACGTGGGTAAACTTGTTAAAAATAATAAGGGCAATTTTTTTTTAATCAACCCAGGAATAGTGCATCTAAAGCCCGCAGAAGATTTGTAAAACGTGGGTAAACTTGTTAAAAATAAACAGGGCAAAATGTTTTAAATCAACCCAGGCAAAGTGCTTGAAAAGCCGGCAAGAAATGTCGACCGCACCTGACCCGAATGCAGTACTGAAGTTTGTCCGCCAGACGGCGAAAATGAGCAAGGTCCATCAACCAGGCCGGGTAAACGGCGGGAGTAACTATGACTCTCTTAAGGTACCGGGAAATGGTTAAAATGTGCAGAAAAGTGTTTCCAAAAGCGTAGTGATGGTTTTTAAACCATGAAATACAAATACTGGAGCTTTTCCACCATTAATATCGGGCACTGAGGGTGATTTTCCCGGGGGGGGGGAGACAGCTATAAAGGTCGGCGCGACGACGACGACCATTGGCGAAAGTGCCAAAATTTCACTAAAATGGGTTAAAATCAGCACTTATGGATGAAATAGAATTACTGGAGCTTACTGGAGCTTATCAGACATGACTACCAGGCTCTTGGGGTGATTTTCCAGGGGGAAAGACAGCCATAAACGTCGGCACGCGACCAAATACGACGACATACGACCATTCTCAAAAGTGCCTAAAATGAAATAAAATCAGCACTTATGGATGAAATAGAGTTACTGGAGCTTATCAGACATGACTACTGGGCTCTGGGGGTGATTTTCCTGGGTAAAAGACAGCCATAAACGTCGGCGCGACGACCGTTCGCCAAAGGCCCAAAAATTCACTAAAATGGGTTAAAATCAGCACTTATGGATGAAATAAAAAATACTGGAGCTTACTGGAGCTTATCAGACATGACTACCAGGCACTGGGGGTGATTTCCCCTGGGTAAAGACAGCCATAAACGTCGGCACGCGACCAAATACGACGACATACGACCATTCTCAAAAGTGCCCAAAATGAACTAAAATGGGTTTTAAATCAGCACTCATTGATGAAATACAAATACTATATCTTTAATACAAATACTGGACCTTTTTAAACATTAAAACTTGGCCCATGAGGTTGATTTACCCGAGGAAATGGCACTTTTGACCCGGCAATTTGAGCCCGATTGCAGTACCAAAGTTTGTCCGCAAGACGGCGAAAAGGAGCAAGGTAATGCCCAGAAAAAGTGTTCCAAAATCGTAGTAATAGTTTTAAAAACAGCATTTAATGATTAATTACAATTACTGGAAGTTACTGGGGCTTTTCAGACATGACTACCGGGCTCTGGGGGTGATTTTCTCGGGGGGGGAGACAGATATAAAGGTCGGCGGGAGTAGATCTGACTCTCTTAAGGTGCGGAAAATGGTTAATATTCCCTAGAAAAGTGTTCCAAAAGCGGAGTGATCGTTTTTAAACGATAAAATACAAATACTGAAGCTTTTCAGACATTAATATCGGGCACTGGGGGTGATTTTCCCGGGGGGGAGACAGCTATAAAGGTCTGCGCGACGACGACCATTCGCCAAAGGTCCAAAAATTCACTAAAATGGGTTAAAATCAGCACTTATGGGTGAAATACAATTACTGGAGCTTACTGGAGCTGATCAGACATGACTACCGGGCACTGGGGGTGATTTTCCAGGGGGAAAGACAGCTATAAACGTCGGCGCGACCAAATACGACCATTCTCAAAAGTGCCTAAAATGAACTAAAATCAGCACTTATGGATGAAATAGAGTTACTGGAGCTGATCAGACATGACTACCGGGCACTGGGGGTGATTTTCCGGGGGGAAAGACAGCTATAAACGTCGGCGCGACCAAATACGACCATTCTCAAAAGTGCCTAAAATGAACTAAAATCAGCACTTATGGATGAAATAGAGTTACTGGAGCTTATCAGACATGACTAGCGGGCTCTGGGGGTGATTTTCCTGGGGAAAAGACAGCCATAAAAGTCGGAACGACCAAATACGACGACATACGACCATTCTCAAAAGTGCCCAAAATGAACTAAAATCAGCACTAGTTGATGAAATACAATTACTGGAGCTTATCTGACATGACTACCGGGCAATGGGGGTGATTTTCCTGGGGAAAAGACAGCCATAAACGTCGGCGCGACGACCATTCGCCATAGGGCCAAAAATTCACTAAAATGGGTTAAAATCAGCACTTATGGATGAAATAGAATTACTGGAGCTTACTGGGGCTGATCAGACATGACTACCGGGCACTGGGGGTGATTTTCCGGGGGGAAAGACAGCTATAAACGTCGGCGCGACCAAATACGACGACGTGCGACCATTCTCAAAAGTGCCAAAATGAACTAAAATCAGCACTTGTTGATTAAATACAAATACTGGAGCTGATCAGACATGACTACCAGAAACTGGGGATGATTTTCACGGGGGAAAGACAGCCATAAACGTCTGCGCGACCAAGTACGACGACCATTCGCAAAAGTCCCAAATATGCACTAAAATGGGGTAAAATCAGCATTTATTGATGAAATACAAATACTCGAGCTTACTGGAGCTTATCAGACATGACTACCGGGCACTGGGAGTTATTTTCCTGGGTAAAAGACAGCCATAAACGTCGGCGCGACCAAATACGACGACATACGACCATTCTCAAAAGTGCCAAAAATGCATTAAATTTGGTTTTAAATCAGCACTCATCGATCAAATACAAATATTATATCTTTAATACAAATACTGGACCTTTTTAAACATTAAAACCGGGCCCAGGAGGGTGATTTACCCGAAGAAATGACACTTTTGACCCGGCAATTTGACCCTAATTGCAGTAAAAAAAAATTGTCCACAATGTGGCAGAGTTCTGCGGGTTCCATAGCGGCGGCCCAGTGCGTCAAATTCTGTATAAAAAGCAGGATATTTCGGTTCTGGGGGGTTATTTTACCCTGAAAAAGTGCATAAATTCTGGGTGCATGTATTATACACCATTTGGTGTCAAAATAAACGCTCCAGTTTACCCAGGAAGAGTGTCCCAAATGCGGGTTGACTGTAATAGACCAACGTGCATGTATAAAAAGCATGTCGACTTCGTTCTGGGGGCTTATTTTCACTCAGGAATAGTTTCTAAAATAAGGGGACCTTTATTAGAGTAGAGTGGGTGTGTAAAAAGCGTTTCTTTTCAGCCCAAAAGGTGTTTTTAACCGGGAAAAGTGCATAAGCTTACGGGATTTTCAACGGTCGCAGTAATAAAGTTTGTCCACAGTGTGGCAGAGTTTTTCAGGTTACATAGAGGCCCAGTGCGTCAAAGTCTGTATAAAAAAAGGAGGATATTTCGGTTCTGGTGGGTTATTTTCACCGGAAAAAGTGCATAAATTCTGGGTGCATGTATTATTGACGATTTGGTATCAAAATAAATGCTCCAGGGAGGTTCTGGTGCAAAAGTTTACCCAGGAAGAGTGTCCCAAATGCTGGTTGACTGTAATAGACCAACGTGCATGTATAAAAAGCATGTCGACTTCGTTCTGTGGGCTTATTTTCACTCGGGAATAGTTTCTAAAATAAGGGGACCTTTATTAGAGTAGAGTGGGTGTGTAAAAAGATTTTCTTTTCAGCCAGAAAGGTAATTTTAAACGCTAAAAGTGCATAGGCTTACGGGAGCTTAAACGGTCGCAGTACCACAGTTTGTCCACAGTGTGGCAGAGTTCTGCGGATTCCATAGCGTCCCAGTGCGTACTGGTTTGTATAAAAAGTAGCCCAGTTCGGTTCTGGGGGGGTTATTTTCCCCGGAAAAAGTGCCTAAAATGTGGGTGCATGTATTATTGACAATTTTGTATAAAATTAGTCTTCCAGGGAGGTTCTGGGGGGATGTTAGGCAAGAAATAGTGTCCAAATTGGGGTAATTTTCGTTAAGAATAGTGGTTGCATTGGAACTGGTCTTGGGTGGTTCTGGTTGGTCCATTTAACCTGAATTTTTGTCTCATATGAGGGGAGATGTATATTGACCATTCTGTATAAAATAATCTTCCAGGGTGGTTGTGAAGTAAAGTTATGCCACAAACAATGTGCCTTATATGGGCACTTTTATGACAACGAGTGCTTGTGTTGGAACTGGTCCTGGGTGGTTCTGGTTGGTCCATTTACCCTGAATTTTTGTCTCATATGAGGGGAGATGTATATTGACCATTTTCTATAAAATAATCTTCCAGGGAGGTTCTGGGTGGATGTTAGGCAAGAAATAGTGCCCAAATTGGGGTAAATTGCGTCAAAAATAGTGGTTGTCTTGGAACTGGTCTTGGGTGGTTCTGGTTGGTCCATTTTCCCTGAATTTTTGTCTCATATGAGGGTAGATGTATATTGACCATTCTGTATAAAATAATCTTCCAGGGTGGTTGTGAAGTAAAGTTATGCCACAAACAATGTGCCTAATTTGGGCACTTTTATGACAACGAGTGCTTGTGTTGGAACTGGTCCTGAGCGGTTCTGGTTGGTCCATTTAGCCTGAATTTTTGTCTCATATGAGGGGAGATGTATATTGACCATTTTCTATAAAATAATCTTCCAGGGAGGTTCTGGGTGGATGTTAGGCAAGAATAAGTGCCCAAATTGGGGTAAATTGCGTCAAAAATAGTGGTTGTCTTGGAACTGGTCTTGGGTGGTTCTGGTTGGTCCATTTAACCTGAATTTTTGTCTCATATGAGGGGAGATGTATATTGACCATTCTGTATAAAATAATCTTCCAGGGTGGTTGTGAAGTAAAGTTATGCCACAAACAATGTGCCTAATTTGGGCACTTTTATGACAACGAGTGCTTGTATTGGAACTGGTCCTGAGCGGTTCTGGTTGGTCCATTTACCCTGAATTTTTGTCTCATATGAGGGGAGATGTATATTGACCATTTTCTATAAAATAATCTTCCAGGGAGGTTCTGGGTGGATGTTAGGCAAGAAATAGTGCCCAAATTGGGGTAAATTGCGTCAAAAATAGTGGTTGTCTTGGAACTGGTCTTGGGTGGTTCTGGTTGGTCCATTTTCCCTGAATTTTTGTCTCATATGAGGGGAGATGTATATTGACCATTCTGTATAAAATAATCTTCCAGGGTAGTTGTGAAGTAAAGTTATGCCTTAAACAGTGTGCCTAATTTGGGCACTTTTATGACAACGAGTGCTTGTGTTGGAACTGGTCCTGGGTGGTTCTGGTTGGTCTATTTAACCTGAATTTTTGTCTCATATGAGGGGAGATGTATATTGACCATTTTCTATAAAATAATCTTCCAGGGAGGTTCTGGGGGGATGTTAGGCAAGAAATAGTGTCCAAATTGGGGTAATTTTCGTTAAAAATAGTGGTTGCATTGGAACTGGTCTTGGGTGGTTCTGGTTGGTCCATTTTCCCTGAATTTTTGACTCATATGAGGGGAGATGTATATTGACCATTCTGTATAAAATAATCTTCCAGGGTAGTTGTGAAGTAAAGTTATGCCACAAACAGTGTGCCTAATTTGGGCACTTTTATGACAACGAGTGCTTGTGTTGGAACTGGTCCTGAGTGGTTCTGGTTGGTCCATTTACCCTGAATTTTTGTCTCATATGAGGGGAGATGTATATTGACAATTCTGTATAAAATAATCTTCCAGGGAGGTTCTGGGTGGATGTTAGGCAAGAATAAGTGCCCAAATTGGGGTAAATTTCGTTAAAAATAGTGGTTGCATTGGAACTGGTCTTGGGTGGTTCTGGTTGGTCCATTTTCCCTGAATTTTTGTCTCATATGAGGGGAGATGTATATTGACCATTCTGTATAAAATAATCTTCCAGGGTAGTTGTGAAGTAAAGTTATGCCACAAACAATGTGCCTAATTTGGACACTTTTATGACAACGAGTGCTTGTGTTGGAACTGGTCCTGAGCGGTTCTGGTTGGTCCATTTAGCCTGAATTTTTGTCTCATATGAGGGTAGTTGTATATTGACCATTCTGTATAAAATAATCTTCCAGGGAGGTTCTGGGGGGATGTTAAGCCATAAATAGTGTCCAAATTGGGGTAAATTGCGTTAAAAATAGTGGTTGTCTTGGAACTGGTCTTGGGTGGTTCTGGTTGGTCCATTTTCCCTGAATTTTTGTCTCATATGAGGGTAGATGTATATTGACCATTCTGTATAAAATAATCTTCCAGGGTGGTTGTGAAGTAAAGTTATGCCACAAACAATGTGCCTAATTTGGGCACTTTTATGACAACGAGTGCTTGATTTGGAACTGGTCCTGAGCGGTTCTGGTTGGTCCATTTACCCTGAATTTTTGTCTCATATGAGGGAAGATGTATATTGACCATTTTCTATAAAATAATCTTCCAGGGATGTTCTGGGTGGATGTTAGGCAAGAATAAGTGCCCAAATTGGGGTAAATTTCGTTAAAAATAGTGGTTGCATTGGAACTGGTCTTGGGTGGTTCTGGTTGGTCCATTTAACCTGAATTTTTGTCTCATATGAGGGGAGATGTATATTGACCATTCTGTATAAAATAATCTTCCAGGGTGGTTGTGAAGTAAAGTTATGCCACAATCAATGTGCCTAATTTGGGCACTTTTATGACAACGAGTGCTTGTGTTGGAACTGGTCCTGAGTGGTTCTGGTTGGTCCATTTACCCTGAATTTTTGTCTCATATGAGGGGAGATGTATATTGACAATTTGGTATAAAATTAGTCTTCCAGGGATGTTCTGGGGGGATGTTAGGCAAGAATAAGTGCCCAAATTGGGGTAAATTGCGTTAAAAATAGTGGTTGCATTGGAACTGGTCTTGGGTGGTTCTGGTTGGTCCATTTTCCCTGAATTTTTGTCTCATATGAGGGTAGATGTATATTGACCATTCTGTATAAAATAATCTTCCAGGGTAGTTGTGAAGTAAAGTTATGCCACAAACAATGTGCCTAATTTGGACACTTTTATGACAACGAGTGCTTGTGTTGGAACTGGTCCTGAGCGGTTCTGGTTGGTCCATTTAGCCTGAATTTTTGTCTCATATGAGGGTAGTTGTATATTGACCATTCTGTATAAAATAATCTTCCAGGGAGGTTCTGGGGGGATGTTAAGCCATAAATAGTGTCCAAATTGGGGTAAATTGCGTTAAAAATAGTGGTTGTCTTGGAACTGGTCTTGGGTGGTTCTGGTTGGTCCATTTTCCCTGAATTTTTGTCTCATATGAGGGTAGATGTATATTGACCATTCTGTATAAAATAATCTTCCAGGGTGGTTGTGAAGTAAAGTTATGCCACAAACAATGTGCCTAATTTGGGCACTTTTATGACAACGAGTGCTTGATTTGGAACTGGTCCTGAGCGGTTCTGGTTGGTCCATTTACCCTGAATTTTTGTCTCATATGAGGGAAGATGTATATTGACCATTTTCTATAAAATAATCTTCCAGGGATGTTCTGGGTGGATGTTAGGCAAGAATAAGTGCCCAAATTGGGGTAAATTTCGTTAAAAATAGTGGTTGCATTGGAACTGGTCTTGGGTGGTTCTGGTTGGTCCATTTAACCTGAATTTTTGTCTCATATGAGGGGAGATGTATATTGACCATTCTGTATAAAATAATCTTCCAGGGTGGTTGTGAAGTAAAGTTATGCCACAATCAATGTGCCTAATTTGGGCACTTTTATGACAACGAGTGCTTGTGTTGGAACTGGTCCTGAGTGGTTCTGGTTGGTCTATTTACCCAGGAATTGTGTCTCATTTGTGGGTAGATTTATAATTGACAATTTGGTATAAAATTAGTCTTCCAGGGATGTTCTGGGGGGATGTTAAGCCATAAATAGTGTCCAAATTGGGGTAAATTGCGTTAAAAATAGTGGTTGCATTGGAACTGGTCTTGGGTGGTTCTGGTTGGTCCATTTAACCTGAATTTTTGTCTCATATGAGGGTAGATGTATATTGACCATTCTGTATAAAATAATCTTCCAGGGTGGTTGTGAAGTAAAGTTATGCCACAATCAATGTGCCTATAATGGGCACTTTTATGACAACGAGTGCTTGTATTGGAACTGGTCCTGAGTGGTTCTGGTTGGTCTATTTACCCAGGAATTGTGTCTCATTTGTGGGTAGATGTATAATTCACAATTTTGTGTAAAATTAGTCTTTCCAGGGCCGTCCTGGGGTGATGTTTAGCCAGAAATAGTGTCCCAATTACGGGCACTTGTATTAGAGCAGTGCAGGTCGGTTCGGGGGTCAATTTCACCCCGGAAAAGCTTCCCAAAAAACGGTCACTTGTATAACAAACGAGGATATAACTGATAAGTTACACTTTACCCTTTAATTTGAGCTCAACTACCCGTGAAATGACTCTCTTGTGCTGGAACGGTATTTTGACGTAAGACCTCCGTTTGTCCGCGAGACGGCAGAAATGAGTCCGGCCAACCGGGACTATTGTTTCAAAGTAATCAAGCGGGTACTAGGAGTTTCCCTCTCCGAGAAAAGCCACTCTCCATCGGGCAAGTTTCGAGTCGTAATACCAAAGTTTTACAAAAGTGTGTAAAAACTGTCACAATGCCCAGATAAGTGTTCCAAAAGCCGGGGAAAGATATTTAGAGTCATCGGGGGGTACAGTTGGGAAAAAAGTTGAACGTGGCTAAAAACGGTCTTCGTGCCCAGAATGGTGTTCCAAATGCTGGGTAATTGCATGGGGTGTCATCTGTGAAAAAGTTGGAAAAATGTTAAAAATGGTCGAAAATGGTTAAAATGTGCACAAAACTGTTCAAAATGATGTTTAAATTTACCAGGAGTCATTTGTTAAAAAGTTGAAAAAATGTCAAAAATTGTCGAAAATGCTTAAAATGTGCACAAAACTGTTCAAAATGATTTTTAAAACTATCAGGAGTCATTTGATAAAAAGTTGGGAAAATGTCAAAAATGGTCGAAAATGGTTAAATTGTGCATAAAAGTGTTAGAAATGAAGTTTAAAACTACCAGGAGTCATTTTTTAAAAAGTTGGAAAAATGTCAAAAATGGTCGAAAATTGTTAAAATGTGCATAAAACTGTTAGAAATGAAGTTTAAAAGTACCACGAGTCATTTTTTAAAAAGTTGGAAAAATGTCAAAAATGGTCGAAAATGTTTAAAATGCCCCCAAAACAGGTCCAAATCATGGGGGAAATTTCCAGGAATCATCGGTGGAAAAACCTGGAAGTCTGTCCAAAGGGGTTGAAAATGGTTAAAATGCCCAGAGAAAGTGTCCAAATCTCGGATAAAAATTCCAGCAATCATCGGTGGAAAAACCTGGAAGTCTGTCCAAAGGGGTTGAAAATGGTTAAAATGCCCAGAGAAAGTGTCCAAATCTCGGATAAAAATTCCAGCAATCATCGGTGGAAAAACCTGGAAGTCTGTCCAAAGGGGTTGAAAATGGTTAAAATGCCCAGAGAAAGTGTCCAAATCTCGGATAAAAATTCCAGCAATCATCGGTGGAAAAACCTGGAAGTCTGTCCAAAGGGGTTGAAAATGGTTAAAATGCCCAGAGAAAGTGTCCAAATCTCGGATAAAAATTCCAGCAATCATCGGTAGAAAAACCTGGAAGTCTGTCCAAAGGGGTTGAAAATGGTTTAAAATGCCCAGAGAAAGTGTCCAAATCTCGGATAAAAATTCCAGCAATCATCGGTGGAAAAACCTGGAAGTCTGTCCAAAGGGGTTGAAAATGGTTAAAATGCCCAGAGAAAGTGTCCAAATCTCGGATAAAAATTCCAGCAATCATCGGTGGAAAAAGCTGGAAGTCTGTCCAAAGGGGTTGAAAATGGTTAAAATGCCCAGAGAAAGTGTCCAAATCTCGGATAAAAATTCCAGCAATCATCGGTGGAAAAAGCTGGAAGTCAGTCCAAAGGGGTTGAACATGGTTAAAATGCCCAGAGATAGTGTCCAAATCTCGGATTAAATTTTTCAAAATGATCGGTTGGGTCTACCCTATGTTCGAAACTGGGTCTACCCCATGCTCGAAACTGGGTCTACCCCATAATATAACTTGGGTCTACCAGGAGAGCGAATTTGGGTCTACCAATGTTAGGGGGATATAACTCACCTACTCGTGCAAAATCCGGTGGTCTGCAGAAACCCTTCGGCAAGTATATAGGGAGAGGAAATGTTTGAAAGTGAGCTCCAGGCTGCGAACCGACCCTGACCTCTCCCGGGGTCCAGGTGGATCACCTAATGTTCGGACAACGTTGGCAAAGTGTTGGGATGTCCGTGGGTGGTTCTCCTGATTTTTTACGAATTTTTTTCTAAGTCCTGCGGGACTTAGAAAAATTTTCGGAAAATTTAAGCGGATTTTTTCTAAGTGTGAAGGGGCTTAGAAAAATCCATATCCGCTCATGTGTCACTATTCTCGGACATGCACTGTGAAAAAGACCGTTGATGTGTGTGGTGCTCACACTTTGAAAAATTTCTGGAGCTCGAAATTTCAGCGGGGCGTCAGCCAACCCGTATCCGCCCATGGAGCACTATTCTCGGATAGGCTCGAGGGAAAACCCCGCCGATTTTTGTGGTGCTCAAAAATCAAAAATTTCATGGAGCTCAGAAATTCAGCGGGGGGTCAGCCAGCCCAATCCGCTCATGTGTCACTATCCTCGGACAAGCACTGTGAAAAACACCGTTGAAGTGTGTGGAGCTCGGACTTAGAAAAATTTCTGGAGGTCAGAAATTCAGCGGGGCATCAGCCAGCTCAATCCGCTCATGTGTCACTATCCTCGGACATGCACTGTGAAAAACACCGTTAATGTGTGTGGAGCTCGGACTTAGAAAAATTTCTGGAGGTCAGAAATTCAGCGGGGCATCAGCCAGCTCAATCCGCTCATGTGTCACTATCCTCGGACAAGCACTGTGAAAAACACCGTTGATGTGTGTGGAGCTCGGACTTAGAAAAATTTCTGGAGGTCAGAAATTCAGCGGGGCATCAGCCAGCTCAATCCGCTCATGTGTCACTATCCTCGGACAAGCACTGTGAAAAACACCGTTGAAGTGTGTGGAGCTCGGACTTGGAAAAATTTCTGGAGCTCAGAAATTCAGCGGGGCATCAGCCAACCCAATCCGCTCATGTGTCACTATCTTCGGATATGCACTGTGAAAAACACCGTTGATGTTTGTGGAGCTCGGACTTAGAAAAATTTCTGGAGGTCAGAAATTCAGCGGGGCATCAGCCAGCTATATCCGCTCATGTGTCACTATCCTCGGACAAGCACTGTGAAAAACACCGTTGAAGTGTGTGGAGCTCGGACTTAGAAAAATTTCTGGAGGTCAGAAATTCAGCGGGGCATCAGCCAACCCAATCCGCTCATGTGTCACTATCCTCGGACAAGCACTGTGAAAAACACCGTTGATGTGTGTGGAGCTCGGACTTAGAAAAATTTCTGGAGCTCAGAAATTCAGCGGGGCATCAGCCAGCTCAATCCGCTCATGTGTCACTATCCTCGGACAAGCACTGTGAAAAACACCGTTGATGTGTGTGGAGCTCGGACTTAGAAAAATTTCTGGAGCTCAGAAATTCAGCGGGGCATCAGCCAGCTCAATCCGCTCATGTGTCACTATCCTCGGACAAGCACTGTGAAAAACACCGTTGATGTGTGTGGAGCTCGGACTTAGAAAAATTTCTGGAGGTCAGAAATTCAGCGGGGCATCCGCCAGCCCAATCCGCTCATGTGTCACTATCCTCGGACATGCACTGTGAAAAAGACCGTTGAAGTGTGTGGTGCTCACACTTAGAAAAATTTCTGGAGCTCAGAAATTCAGCGGGGGGTCAGCCAGCCCAATCCGCTCATGTGTCACTATCCTCGGACATGCACTGTGAAAAAGACCGTTGAAGTGTGTGGTGCTCACACTTAGAAAAATTTCTGGAGCTCAGAAATTCAGCGGGGCATCAGCCAACCCAATCCGCTCATGTGTCACTATCCTCGGACATGCACTGTGAAAAACACCGTTGACGTGTGTGGAGCTCGGACTTAGAAAAATTTCTGGAGCTCAGAAATTCAGCGGGGCATCAGCCAGCTCAATCCGCTCATGTGTCACTATCCTCGGACATGCACTGTGAAAAACACCGTTGACGTGTGTGGAGCTCGGACTTAGAAAAATTTCTGGAGCTCAGAAATTCAGCGGGGCATCAGCCTGCTCAATCCGCTCATGTGTCACTATCCTCGGACATGCACTGTGAAAAACACCGTTGATGTGTGTGGAGCTCGGACTTAGAAAAATTTCTGGAGGTCAGAAATTCAGCGGGGCATCAGCCAACCCAATCCGCTCATGTGTCACTATCCTCGGACATGCACTGTGAAAAACACCGTTGAAGTGTGTGGAGCTCGGACTTAGAAAAATTTCTGGAGGTCAGAAATTCAGCGGGGCATCAGCCAGCTCAATCCGCTCATGTGTCACTATCCTCGGACAGGCACTGTGAAAAACACCGTTGAAGTGTGTGGAGCTCGGACTTAGAAAAATTTCTGGAGGTCAGAAATTCAGCGGGGCATCAGCCAGCTCAATCCGCTCATGTGTCACTATCCTCGGACATGCACTGTGAAAAACACCGTTGAAGTGTGTGGAGCTCGGACTTAGAAAAATTTCTGGAGCTCAGAAATTCAGCGGGAGGTCGTCCAACCCAGTCCGCTCACGGTGCACTATTCTCGGATTGACTCGGGGCGAACCCCCGCCGATTTTAAAAGTGCTGAAACTCGAAAAATATACGGAGCTCGACGATGAAACCTGGTATCTGTCGATAATATCCGCCCACGAAGCACTATTCCCGGGGAGAAATCCCTCCGATGCCCGTGAAGACCGGTGGGATATGATTTGCCTACTTGTGCAAAATCCGGTGGTCTGCAAAAAGCCTTCGGCAAGTATATAGGGAGAGGAAATTTTTGAATGTGAGCTCCGGGCTGCGAACCGACCCTGACCTCTCCCGGGGTCCAGGTAGATCACCCTATGTTCGGACAACGTTGGCAAGGTGTTGGGGTGTCCGAGGGTGGTCCTCCTGATTTTTAACGATTTTTTTTCTAAGTCCTGCGGGACTTAGAAAAATTTTCGGAAAATTTAAGCGGATTTTTTCTAAGTGTGAAGGGGCTTAGAAAAATCCATATCCGCTCGTGTGTCACTATCCTCGGATAAGCTCGTGATAAGACCCGGCAGATGTGTGTGGTGCTCACACTTGGAAAAATTTCTGGAGCTCGAAATTTCAGCGGGGCAAAACAAACCCATATCCGCCCTTGTGAGCCTATCGTCGGATAGGCTCGAGGGAAACACCGTTGATGTGTGTGGTGCTCACACTTTGAAAAATTTCTGGAGCTCGGGAACTCAGCGGGGGCTTCAGCAACCCATATCCGCTCATGTGTCACTATCCTCGGACATGCACTGTGAAAAACACCGTTGATGTGTGTGGAGCTCGGACTTAGAAAAATTTCTGGAGCTCAGAAATTCAGCGGGGCATCAGCCAGCTCAATCCGCTCATGTGTCACTATCCTCGGACATGCACTGTGAAAAAGACCGTTGAAGTGTGTGGTGCTCACACTTAGAAAAATTTCTGGAGCTCAGAAATTCAGCGGGGCATCAGCCAGCTCAATCCGCTCATGTGTCACTATCCTCGGACATGCACTGTGAAAAACACCGTTGATGTGTGTGGAGCTCGGACTTAGAAAAATTTCTGGAGCTCAGAAATTCAGCGGGGCATCAGCCAGCTCAATCCGCTCATGTGTCACTATCCTCGGACATGCACTGTGAAAAAGCCCGTTGAAGTGTGTGGTGCTCACACTTAGAAAAATTTCTGGAGCTCAGAAATTCAGCGGGGCATCAGCCAGCTCAATCCGCTCATGTGTCACTATCCTCGGACAAGCACTGTGAAAAACACCGTTGATGTGTATGGAGCTCGGACTTAGAAAAATTTCTGGAGCTCAGAAATTCAGCGGGGCATCAGCCAGCTCAATCCGCTCATGTGTCACTATCCTCGGACAAGCACTGTGAAAAACACCGTTGATGTGTGTGGAGCTCGGACTTAGAAAAATTTCTGGAGGTCAGAAATTCAGCGGGGCATCAGCCAGCTCAATCCGCTCATGTGTCACTATCCTCGGACATGCACTGTGAAAAACACCGTTGATGTGTGTGGAGCTCGGACTTAGAAAAATTTCTGGAGCTCAGAAATTCAGCGGGGCATCAGCCAACCCAATCCGCTCATGTGTCACTATCCTCGGACATGCACTGTGAAAAACACCGTTAATGTGTGTGGAGCTCGGACTTAGAAAAATTTCTGGAGCTCAGAAATTCAGCGGGGCATCAGCCAACCCAATCCGCTCATGTGTCACTATCCTCGGACATGCACTGTGAAAAACACCGTTGATGTGTGTGGAGCTCGGACTTAGAAAAATTTCTGGAGCTCAGAAATTCAGCGGGGCATCAGCCAACCCAATCCGCTCATGTGTCACTATCCTCGGACATGCACTGTGAAAAACACCGTTGATGTGTGTGGAGCTCGGACTTAGAAAAATTTCTGGAGGTCAGAAATTCAGCGGGGCATCAGCCAACCCAATCCGCTCATGTGTCACTATCCTCGGACATGCACTGTGAAAAACACCGTTGAAGTGTGTGGAGCTCGGACTTAGAAAAATTTCTGGAGGTCAGAAATTCAGCGGGGCATCAGCCAGCTCAATCCGCTCATGTGTCACTATCCTCGGACAGGCACTGTGAAAAACACCGTTGAAGTGTGTGGAGCTCGGACTTAGAAAAATTTCTGGAGGTCAGAAATTCAGCGGGGCATCAGCCAGCTCAATCCGCTCATGTGTCACTATCCTCGGACAAGCACTGTGAAAAACACCGTTGATGTGTGTGGAGCTCGGACTTAGAAAAATTTCTGGAGCTCAGAAATTCAGCGGGGCATCAGCCAACCCAATCCGCTCATGTGTCACTATCCTCGGACATGCACTGTGAAAAACACCGTTGAAGTGTGTGGAGCTCGGACTTAGAAAAATTTCTGGAGCTCAGAAATTCAGCGGGGCATCAGCCAGCTCAATCCGCTCATGTGTCACTATCTTCGGATATGCACTGTGAAAAACACCGTTGATGTGTGTGGAGCTCGGACTTAGAAAAATTTCTGGAGCTCAGAAATTCAGCGGGGCATCAGCCAACCCAATCCGCTCATGTGTCACTATCCTCGGACATGCACTGTGAAAAACACCGTTGAAGTGTGTGGGGCTCGGACTTAGAAAAATTTCTGGAGCTCAGAAATTCAGCGGGGCATCAGCCAGCTCAATCCGCTCATGTGTCACTATCCTCGGACATGCACTGTGAAAAACACCGTTGATGTGTGTGGAGCTCGGACTTAGAAAAATTTCTGGAGCTCAGAAATTCAGCGGGGCATCAGCCAGCTCAATCCGCTCATGTGTCACTATCCTCGGACAAGCACTGTGAAAAACACCGTTGAAGTGTGTGGAGCTCGGACTTAGAAAAATTTCTGGAGGTCAGAAATTCAGCGGGGCATCAGCCAGCTCAATCCGCTCATGTGTCACTATCCTCGGACAAGCACTGTGAAAAACACCGTTGATGTGTGTGGAGCTCGGACTTAGAAAAATTTCTGGAGCTCAGAAATTCAGCGGGGCATCAGCCAGCTCAATCCGCTCATGTGTCACTATCTTCGGATATGCACTGTGAAAAACACCGTTGATGTGTGTGGAGCTCGGACTTAGAAAAATTTCTGGAGCTCAGAAATTCAGCGGGGCATCAGCCAACCCAATCCGCTCATGTGTCACTATCCTCGGACATGCACTGTGAAAAACACCGTTGAAGTGTGTGGGGCTCGGACTTAGAAAAATTTCTGGAGCTCAGAAATTCAGCGGGGCATCAGCCAACCCAATCCGCTCATGTGTCACTATCCTCGGACATGCACTGTGAAAAACACCGTTGATGTGTGTGGAGCTCGGACTTAGAAAAATTTCTGGAGCTCAGAAATTCAGCGGGGCATCAGCCAGCTCAATCCGCTCATGTGTCACTATCCTCGGACAGGCACTGTGAAAAACACCGTTGAAGTGTGTGGAGCTCGGACTTAGAAAAATTTCTGGAGGTCAGAAATTCAGCGGGGCATCAGCCAGCTCAATCCGCTCATGTGTCACTATCCTCGGACATGCACTGTGAAAAACACCGTTGAAGTGTGTGGAGCTCGGACTTAGAAAAATTTCTGGAGCTCAGAAATTCAGCGGGAGGTCGTCCAACCCAGTCCGCTCACGGTGCACTATTCTCGGATTGACTCGGGGCGAACCCCCGCCGATTTTAAAAGTGCTGAAACTCGAAAAATATACGGAGCTCGACGATGAAACCTGGTATCTGTCGATAATATCCGCCCACGAAGCACTATTCCCGGGGAGAAATCCCTCCGATGCCCGTGAAGACCGGTGGGATATGATTTGCCTACTTGTGCAAAATCCGGTGGTCTGCAAAAAGCCTTCGGCAAGTATATAGGGAGAGGAAATTTTTGAATGTGAGCTCCGGGCTGCGAACCGACCCTGACCTCTCCCGGGGTCCAGGTAGATCACCCTATGTTCGGACAACGTTGGCAAGGTGTTGGGGTGTCCGAGGGTGGTCCTCCTGATTTTTAACGATTTTTTTTCTAAGTCCTGCGGGACTTAGAAAAATTTTCGGAAAATTTAAGCGGATTTTTTCTAAGTGTGAAGGGGCTTAGAAAAATCCATATCCGCTCGTGTGTCACTATCCTCGGATAAGCTCGTGATAAGACCCGGCAGATGTGTGTGGTGCTCACACTTGGAAAAATTTCTGGAGCTCGAAATTTCAGCGGGGCAAAACAAACCCATATCCGCCCTTGTGAGCCTATCGTCGGATAGGCTCGAGGGAAACACCGTTGATGTGTGTGGTGCTCACACTTTGAAAAATTTCTGGAGCTCGGGAACTCAGCGGGGGCTTCAGCAACCCATATCCGCTCATGTGTCACTATCCTCGGACATGCACTGTGAAAAACACCGTTGATGTGTGTGGAGCTCGGACTTAGAAAAATTTCTGGAGCTCAGAAATTCAGCGGGGCATCAGCCAGCTCAATCCGCTCATGTGTCACTATCCTCGGACATGCACTGTGAAAAAGACCGTTGAAGTGTGTGGTGCTCACACTTAGAAAAATTTCTGGAGCTCAGAAATTCAGCGGGGCATCAGCCAGCTCAATCCGCTCATGTGTCACTATCCTCGGACATGCACTGTGAAAAACACCGTTGATGTGTGTGGAGCTCGGACTTAGAAAAATTTCTGGAGCTCAGAAATTCAGCGGGGCATCAGCCAGCTCAATCCGCTCATGTGTCACTATCCTCGGACATGCACTGTGAAAAAGCCCGTTGAAGTGTGTGGTGCTCACACTTAGAAAAATTTCTGGAGCTCAGAAATTCAGCGGGGCATCAGCCAGCTCAATCCGCTCATGTGTCACTATCCTCGGACAAGCACTGTGAAAAACACCGTTGATGTGTATGGAGCTCGGACTTAGAAAAATTTCTGGAGCTCAGAAATTCAGCGGGGCATCAGCCAGCTCAATCCGCTCATGTGTCACTATCCTCGGACAAGCACTGTGAAAAACACCGTTGATGTGTGTGGAGCTCGGACTTAGAAAAATTTCTGGAGGTCAGAAATTCAGCGGGGCATCAGCCAGCTCAATCCGCTCATGTGTCACTATCCTCGGACATGCACTGTGAAAAACACCGTTGATGTGTGTGGAGCTCGGACTTAGAAAAATTTCTGGAGGTCAGAAATTCAGCGGGGCATCAGCCAGCTCAATCCGCTCATGTGTCACTATCCTCGGACATGCACTGTGAAAAACACCGTTGATGTGTGTGGAGCTCGGACTTAGAAAAATTTCTGGAGCTCAGAAATTCAGCGGGGCATCAGCCAACCCAATCCGCTCATGTGTCACTATCCTCGGACATGCACTGTGAAAAACACCGTTAATGTGTGTGGAGCTCGGACTTAGAAAAATTTCTGGAGCTCAGAAATTCAGCGGGGCATCAGCCAACCCAATCCGCTCATGTGTCACTATCCTCGGACATGCACTGTGAAAAACACCGTTGATGTGTGTGGAGCTCGGACTTAGAAAAATTTCTGGAGCTCAGAAATTCAGCGGGGCATCAGCCAGCTCAATCCGCTCATGTGTCACTATCCTCGGACATGCACTGTGAAAAAGACCGTTGAAGTGTGTGGTGCTCACACTTAGAAAAATTTCTGGAGCTCAGAAATTCAGCGGGGCATCAGCCAGCTCAATCCGCTCATGTGTCACTATCCTCGGACATGCACTGTGAAAAACACCGTTGAAGTGTGTGGTGCTCACACTTAGAAAAATTTCTGGAGGTCAGAAATTCAGCGGGGCATCAGCCAGCTCAATCCGCTCATGTGTCACTATCTTCGGATATGCACTGTGAAAAAGACCGTTGAAGTGTGTGGTGCTCACACTTAGAAAAAATTCTGGAGGTCAGAAATTCAGCGGGGCATCAGCCAGCTCAATCCGCTCATGTGTCACTATCCTCGGACATGCACTGTGAAAAAGCCCGTTGAAGTGTGTGGTGCTCACACTTAGAAAAAAATCTGGAGCTCAGGCTTTCAGCGAGACATTACAAACCCATATCCGCCCTTGTGAGCCTATCGTCGGATAAGGCTCGAGGGAAACACCGTTGATGTGTGTGGTGCTCACACTTAGAAAAAATTCTGGAGCTCAGGATTTCAGCGGGGCATCAGCCAACCCAATCCGCTCACGGTGCACTATTCTCGGATCGACTCGGGGCGAACCCCCGCCGAATTTCAAAGTGCCGAAACTCGAAAAATATATGGAGCTCGACGATGAAACCTGATATCTGTCGATAATATCCGCCCAAGAAGCACTATTCCCGGGGAGAAAGTCCTCAGATGCCCGTGAAGACCGGTGGGATATAATTTGCCTACTCGTGCAAAATCCGGTGGCCTGCAAAAAGCCTTCGGCAAGTATATAGGGAGAGGAAATTTTTGAAGGTGAGCTCCGGGCTGCGAACCGACCCTAACCTCTCCCGGGGTCCAGGTAGATCACCCTATGTTCGGACAACGTTGGCAAGGTGTTGGGGTGTCCGAGGGTGGTCCTCCTGATTTTTAAACGATTTTTTTTCTAAGTCCTACGGGACTTAGAAAAATTTTCGTGTTTTTTAAGCGGATTTTTTCTAAGTGTGAAGGGGCTTAGAAAAATCCATATCCGCTCGTGTGTCACTATCCTCGGATAAGCTCGTGATAAGACCCCGCAGATGTGTGTGGTGCTCACACTTGGAAAAATTTCTGGAGCTCGAAATTTCAGCGGGGCATAACAAACCCATATCCGCCCTTGTGAGCCTATCGTCGGATAGGCTCGAGGGAAACACCGTTGATGTGTGTGGTGCTCACACTTGCGAGGCTTTGGCAACCCATATCCGCTCATGTGAGCCTATCTTCGGATAGGCTCGGGGGAAAAGACCGTTGATGTGTGTGGTGCTCACACTTAGAAAAATTTCTGGAGGTCAGAAATTCAGCGGAGCATCAGCTTGCTCAATCCGCCCATGTGTCACTATCCTCGGACAGGCATGTTGGAAAACACCGTTGATGTGTGTGGTGCTCACACTTAGAAAAATTTCTGGAGCTCGGGAACTCAGCGGGGGCTTCAGCAACCCATATCCGCTCATGTGAGCCTATCTTCGGATATGCTCGGTGGAAAAGACCGTTGATGTGTGTGGTGCTCACACTTAGAAAAATTTCTGGAGCTCAGAAATTCAGCGGAGCATCAGCCAGCTCAATCCGCTCATGTGTCACTATCCTCGGACATGCACCGTGAAAAAGACCGTTGATGTGTGTGGTGCTCACACTTAGAAAAAATTCTGGAGCTCGGGAACTCAGCGGGAGCTTCAGCAACCCATATCCGCTCATGTGAGCCTATCTTCGGATAGGCTCAGGGGAAAAGACCGTTGATGTGTGTGGTGCTCACACTTAGAAAAATTTCTGGAGCTCGGGAACTCAGCGGGAGCTTCAGCAACCCATATCCGCTCATGTGAGCCTATCTTCGGATAGGCTCGGGGGAAAAGACCGTTGATGTGTGTGGTGCTCACACTTAGAAAAATTTCTGGAGCTCGGGAACTCAGCGGGAGCTTCAGCAACCCATATCCGCTCATGTGAGCCTATCTTCGGATAGGCTCGGGGGAAAAGACCGTTGATGTGTGTGGTGCTCACACTTAGAAAAATTTCTGGAGCTCGGGAACTCAGCGGGAGCTTCAGCAACCCATATCCGCTCATGTGAGCATATCCTCGGATAGGCTCGGGGAAAAACCCCGCCGAAGTGTGTGGTGCTCACACTTAGAAAAATTTCTGGAGCTCAGGATTTCAGCGGGGCATCAGCCGACCCAATCCGCTCATGTGTCACTATCCTCGGACAGGCATGTTGGAAAACACCGTTGATGTGTGTGGTGCTCACACTTAGAAAAATTTCTGGAGCTCAGGATTTCAGCGAGACATTACAAACCCATATCCGCCCTTGTGAGCCTATCGTCGGATAGGCTCGAGGGAAACACCGTTGATGTGTGTGGTGCTCACACTTAGAAAAAATTCTGGAGCTCAGAATTTCAGCGGGGCAAAACAAACCCATATCCGCCCTTGTGAGCCTATCGTCGGATAGGCTCGAGGGAAACACCGTTGATGTGTGTGGTGCTCACACTTAGAAAAAATTCTGGAGCTCAGGATTTCAGCGGGGCATCAGCCGACCCAATCCGCTCACGTGTCACTATCCTCGGATAGGCATGTTGGAAAACACCGTTGATGTGTGTGGTGCTCACACTTAGAAAAAATTTGAGAAAAATCTCTGGAGCTCAGGATTTCAGCGAGCAATTCCAAACCCATATCCGCTCATGTGAGCCTATCCTCGGATAGGCTCGGGGAAAAACCCGCCGAAATGTGTGGTGCTCACACTTAGAAAAATTTCTGGAGGTCAGAAATTCAGCGGGGCATCAGCCAGCCCAATCCGCTCATGTGTCACTATCCTCGGACATGCACTGTGAAAAAGACCGTTGAAGTGTGTGGTGCTCACACTTAGAAAAATTTCTGGAGCTCAGGTTTTCAGCGGGGCATCAGCCGACCCAATCCGCTCATGTGTCACTATCCTCGGACAGGCATGTTGGAAAACCCCGTTGATGTGTGTGGTGCTCACACTTAGAAAAATTTTCTGAGAAAAATCTCTGGAGCTCAGGATTTCAGCGAGCCATTCCAAACCCATATCCGCTCATGTGAGCCTATCCTCGGATAGGCTCGGGGAAAAACCCCGCCGAAGTGTGTGGTGCTCACACTTAGAAAAATTTCTGGAGGTCAGAAATTCAGCGGGGCATCAGCCAGCCCAATCCGCTCATGTGTCACTATCCTCGGACATG
>NW_027520145.1:5000-30000 GCF_051989625.1 Stigmatopora argus
ATAACACACCATTGTCGGATTGGTGTAGACGGTTACGACCGCCTTAGTGAGTTCGCCACTCTCACTTGTCAAAATTTTTCTAAGTCCGTGTGCCTGTTCCGGGTCAGGACCCACCCCGTGTTATCATTTATCCCTGAATAGCACACCATTGTCGGATTGGTGTAGACGGTTACGACCGCCTTAGTGAGTTCACCACTCTCACTTGTCAAATTTTTTCTAAGTCCGTGTGCCTGTTCCGGGTCAGGACCCACCCCGTGTTATCATTTATCCCTGAATAGCACACCATTGTCGGATTGGTGTAGACGGTTACGACCGCCTTAGTGAGTTCGCCATTCTCACTTGTCAAAATTTTTCTAAGTCCGTGTGCCTGTTCCGGGTCAGGACCCACCCCGTGTTATCAGTTATCCCTGAATAGCACACCATCGTCGGACTGGTGTAGACGGTTACGACCGCCTTAGTGAGTTCGCCACTCTCACTTGTCAAAATTTTTCTAAGTCCGAGTGCCTGTTCCGGGTCAGGACCCACCCCGTGTTATCAGTTATCCCTGAATAGCACACCATCGTCGGACTGGTGTAGACGGTTACGACCGCCTTAGTGAGTTCGCCACTCTCACTTGTCGAAAATTTTCTAAGTCCCTTCACACTTAGAAAAAATTCGTTAAAATCAGGAGGACCACCCTCGGACACCCCAACACCTTGCAAACGTTGTCCGAACATAGGGTGATCTACCTGGACCCCGGGAGAGCGGAGGGTCGGTTCGCAGCCTGGAGCTCACATTCAAAATTTTTCTCTCCCTATAATCTTGCCGAAGGGTTTCTGCAGACCACCGGATTTTGCATGAGTAGGTGAGTTATATCCCCTTACATTTGGTAGACCCAAATTCGCTCTCCTGGTAGACCCAAGTTATATTATGGGGTAGACCCAGTTTCGAGCATGGGGTAGACCCACGTGAATGCCCTGGTAGACCCAAATCATGCGAGCACCATAAAAATCAGCGGGGTTTTTCCTCGAGCCTATCCGAGGATAGGCTCACATGAGCGGATATGGGTTTGTAATGGCTCGCTGAAAATCACGAGCTCCAGAGATTTTTCTCTGAAAATTTTTCTAAGTGTGAGCACCACACACATCAACGGTGTTTTTCCCTCGAGCCTATCCGAGGATAGGCTCACGAGGGCGGATATGGGTTTGTATTGCCTCGCTGAAAGCCTGAGCTCCAGAAATTTTTCTAAGTGTGAGCACCACACACATCAACGGTGTTTTCCAACATGCCTATCCGAGGATAGTGACACATGAGCGGATTGGGTTGGCTGATGCCCCGCTGAAAACCTGAGCTCCAGAAATTTTTCTAAGTGTGAGCACCACACACTTCAACGGTCTTTTTCACAGTGCATGTCCGAGGATAGTGACACATGAGCGGATTGGGCTGGCTGATGCCCCGCTGAATTTCTGACCTCCAGAAATTTTTCTAAGTGTGAGCACCACACACTTCGGCGGGGTTTTTCCCCGAGCCTATCCGAGGATAGGCTCACATGAGCGGATATGGGTTTGGAATGGCTCGCTGAAATCCTGAGCTCCAGAGATTTTTCTCAGAAAATTTTTCTAAGTGTGAGCACCACACACATCAACGGGGTTTTCCAACATGCCTGTCCGAGGATAGTGACACATGAGCGGATTGGGTCGGCTGATGCCCCGCTGAAAACCTGAGCTCCAGAAATTTTTCTAAGTGTGAGCACCACACACTTCAACGGTCTTTTTCACAGTGCATGTCCGAGGATAGTGACACATGAGCGGATTGGGCTGGCTGATGCCCCGCTGAATTTCTGACCTCCAGAAATTTTTCTAAGTGTGAGCACCACACATTTCGGCGGGGTTTTTCCCCGAGCCTATCCGAGGATAGGCTCACATGAGCGGATATGGGTTTGGAATTGCTCGCTGAAATCCTGAGCTCCAGAGATTTTTCTCAAATTTTTTCTAAGTGTGAGCACCACACACATCAACGGTGTTTTCCAACATGCCTATCCGAGGATAGTGACACGTGAGCGGATTGGGTCGGCTGATGCCCCGCTGAAATCCTGAGCTCCAGAATTTTTTCTAAGTGTGAGCACCACACACATCAACGGTGTTTCCCTCGAGCCTATCCGACGATAGGCTCACAAGGGCGGATATGGGTTTGTTTTGCCCCGCTGAAATTCTGAGCTCCAGAATTTTTTCTAAGTGTGAGCACCACACACATCAACGGTGTTTCCCTCGAGCCTATCCGACGATAGGCTCACAAGGGCGGATATGGGTTTGTAATGTCTCGCTGAAATCCTGAGCTCCAGAAATTTTTCTAAGTGTGAGCACCACACACATCAACGGTGTTTTCCAACATGCCTGTCCGAGGATAGTGACACATGAGCGGATTGGGTCGGCTGATGCCCCGCTGAAATCCTGAGCTCCAGAAATTTTTCTAAGTGTGAGCACCACACACTTCGGCGGGGTTTTTCCCCGAGCCTATCCGAGGATATGCTCACATGAGCGGATATGGGTTGCTGAAGCTCCCGCTGAGTTCCCGAGCTCCAGAAATTTTTCTAAGTGTGAGCACCACACACATCAACGGTCTTTTCCCCCGAGCCTATCCGAAGATAGGCTCACATGAGCGGATATGGGTTGCTGAAGCTCCCGCTGAGTTCCCGAGCTCCAGAAATTTTTCTAAGTGTGAGCACCACACACATCAACGGTCTTTTCCCCCGAGCCTATCCGAAGATAGGCTCACATGAGCGGATATGGGTTGCTGAAGCTCCCGCTCTGAGTTCCCGAGCTCAGAAATTTTTCTAGTGTGAGCACCACACACATCAACGGTCTTTTCCCCTGAGCCTATCCGAAGATAGGCTCACATGAGCGGATATGGGTTGCTGAAGCTCCCCGCTGAGTTCCCGGAGCTCCAGAATTTTTTCTAAGTGTGAGCACCACACACATTCAACGGTCTCTTTTTCATCGGTGCATGTCCGAGGATAGTGACACATGAGCGGATTGAGCTGGCTGATGCTCCGCTGAATTTCTGAGCTCCAGAAATTTTTCTAAGTGTGAGCACCACACACATCAACGGTCTTTTCCACCGAGCATATCCGAAGATAGGCTCACATGAGCGGATATGGGTTGCTGAAGCCCCCGCTGAGTTCCCGAGCTCCAGAAATTTTTCTAAGTGTGAGCACCACACACATCAACGGTGTTTTCCAACATGCCTGTCCGAGGATAGTGACACATGGGCCGGAGTTGAGCAAGCTGATGCTCCGCTGAATTTCTGACCTCCAGAAATTTTTCTAAGTGTGAGCACCACACACATCAACGGTCTTTTCCCCCGAGCCTATCCGGAAGATAGGCTCACATGAGCGGATATGGGTTGCCAAAGCCCTCGCAAGTGTGAGCACCACACACATCAACGGTGTTTCCCTCGAGCCTATCCGACGATAGGCTCACAAGGGCGGATATGGGTTTGTTATGCCCCGCTGAAATTTCGAGCTCCAGAAATTTTTCCAAGTGTGAGCACCACACACATCTGCGGGGGTCTTATCACGAGCTTATCCGAGGATAGTGACACACGAGCGGATATGGATTTTTCTAAGCCCCTTCACACTTAGAAAAAATCCGCTCTTAAATTTTCCGAAAATTTTTCTAAGTCCCGTAGGACTTAGAAAAAAAATCGTTAAAAAATCAGGAGGACCACCCTCGGACACCCCAACACCTTGCCAACGTTGTCCGAACATAGGGTGATCTACCTGGACCCCGGGAGAGGTTAGGGTCGGGTTCGCAGCCCGGAGCTCACCTTCAAAAATTTCCTCTCCCTATATACTTGCCGAAGGCTTTTTGCAGGCCACCGGATTTTGCACGAGTAGGCAAATTATATCCCACCGGTCTTCACGGGCATCTGAGGACTTTCTCCCGGGAATAGTGCTTCTTGGGCGGATATTATCGACAGATATCAGGTTTCATCGTCGAGCTCCATATATTTTTCGAGTTTCGGCACTTTGAAATTCGGCGGGGGTTCGCCCCGAGTCGATCCGAGAATAGTGCACCGTGAGCGGATTGGGTTGGCTGATGCCCCGCTGAAATCCTGAGCTCCAGAATTTTTTCTAAGTGTGAGCACCACACACATCAACGGTGTTTCCCTCGA
Organism: Stigmatopora argus; assembly: GCF_051989625.1. Classification (NCBI taxonomy): domain Eukaryota; kingdom Metazoa; phylum Chordata; class Actinopteri; order Syngnathiformes; family Syngnathidae; genus Stigmatopora; species Stigmatopora argus. Next base: position 9,153 of record NW_027520145.1, read on the forward strand.
GCCTTATCCGACGATAGGCTCACAAGGGCGGATATGGGTTTGTAATGTCTCGCTGAAAGCCTGAGCTCCAGATTTTTTTTCTAAGTGTGAGCACCACACACTTCAACGGGCTTTTTCACAGTGCATGTCCGAGGATAGTGACACATGAGCGGATTGAGCTGGCTGATGCCCCGCTGAATTTCTGACCTCCAGATTTTTTCTAAGTGTGAGCACCACACACTTCAACGGTCTTTTTCACAGTGCATATCCGAAGATAGTGACACATGAGCGGATTGAGCTGGCTGATGCCCCGCTGAATTTCTGACCTCCAGAAATTTTTCTAAGTGTGAGCACCACACACTTCAACGGTGTTTTTCACAGTGCATGTCCGAGGATAGTGACACATGAGCGGATTGAGCTGGCTGATGCCCCGCTGAATTTCTGAGCTCCAGAAATTTTTCTAAGTGTGAGCACCACACACTTCAACGGTCTTTTTCACAGTGCATGTCCGAGGATAGTGACACATGAGCGGATTGAGCTGGCTGATGCCCCGCTGAATTTCTGAGCTCCAGAAATTTTTCTAAGTCCGAGCTCCACACACATCAACGGTGTTTTTCACAGTGCATGTCCGAGGATAGTGACACATGAGCGGATTGGGTTGGCTGATGCCCCGCTGAATTTCTGAGCTCCAGAAATTTTTCTAAGTCCGAGCTCCACACACATTAACGGTGTTTTTCACAGTGCATGTCCCGAGGATAGTGACACATGAGCGGATTGGGTTGGCTGATGCCCCGCTGAATTTCTGAGCTCCAGAAATTTTTCTAAGTCCGAGCTCCACACACATCAACGGTGTTTTTCACAGTGCATGTCCGAGGATAGTGACACATGAGCGGATTGAGCTGGCTGATGCCCCGCTGAATTTCTGACCTCCAGAAATTTTTCTAAGTCCGAGCTCCACACACATCAACGGTGTTTTTCACAGTGCATGTCCGAGGATAGTGACACATGAGCGGATTGAGCTGGCTGATGCCCCGCTGAATTTCTGACCTCCAGAAATTTTTCTAAGTCCGAGCTCCACACACATCAACGGTGTTTTTCACAGTGCTTGTCCGAGGATAGTGACACATGAGCGGATTGAGCTGGCTGATGCCCGCTGAATTTCTGAGCTCCAGAAATTTTTCTAAGTCCGAGCTCCATACACATCAACGGTGTTTTTCACAGTGCTTGTCCGAGGATAGTGACACATGAGCGGATTGAGCTGGCTGATGCCCCGCTGAATTTCTGAGCTCCAGAAAATTTTCTAAAGTGTGAGCACCACACACTTCAACGGGCTTTTTCACAGTGCATGTCCGAGGATAGTGACACATGAGCGGATTGAGCTGGCTGATGCCCCGCTGAATTTCTGAGCTCCAGAAATTTTTCTAAGTCGAGCTCCACACACATCAACGGTGTTTTTCACAGTGCATGTCCGAGGATAGTGACACATGAGCGGATTGAGCTGGCTGATGCCCCGCTGAATTTCTGAGCTCCAGAAATTTTTCTAAGTGTGAGCACCACAACACTTCAACGGTCTTTTTCACAGTGCATGTCCGAGGATAGTGACACATGAGCGGATTGAGCTGGCTGATGCCCCGCTGAATTTCTGAGCTCCAGAAATTTTTCTAAGTCCGAGCTCCACACACATCAACGGTGTTTTTCACAGTGCATGTCCGAGGATAGTGACACATGAGCGGATATGGGTTGCTGAAGCCCCCGCTGAGTTCCCTGAGCTCCAGAATTTTTCAAAGTGTGAGCACCACACACATCAACGGTGTTTCCCTCGAGCCTATCCGGACGATAGGCTCACAAGGGCGGATATGGGTTTGTTTTGCCCCGCTGAAATTTCGAGCTCCAGAAATTTTTCCAAGTGTGAGCACCACACACATCTGCCGGGTCTTATCACGAGCTTATCCGAGGATAGTGACACACGAGCGGATATGGATTTTTCTAAGCCCCTTCACACCTTAGAAAAAATCGCTTAAATTTTCCGAAAATTTTTCTAAGTCCCGCAGGACTTAGAAAAAAAAATCGTTAAAAAATCAGGAGGACCACCCTCGGGACACCCCCAACACCTTGCCAACGTTGTCCGAACATAGGGTGATCTACCTGGACCCCGGGAGAGGTCAGGGTCGGTTCGCAGCCCGGAGCTCACATTCAAAAATTTCCTCTCCCTATATACTTGCCGAAGGCTTTTTGCAGACCACCGGATTTTGCACAAGTAGGCAAATCATATCCCACCGGTCCTTCACGGGCATCGGAGGATTTCTCCCCGGGAATAGTGCTTCGTGGGCGATATTATCGACAGATACCAGGTTTCATCGTCGAGCTCCGTATATTTTTCGAGTTTCAGCACTTTTAAAATCGGCGGGGGTTCGCCCCGAGTCAATCCGAGAATAGTGCACCGTGAGCGGACTGGGTTGGACGACCTCCCGCTGAATTTCTGAGCTCCAGAAATTTTTCTAAGTCCGAGCTCCACACACTTCAACGGTGTTTTTCACAGTGCATGTCCGAGGATAGTGACACATGAGCGGATTGAGCTGGCTGATGCCCCGCTGAATTTCTGACCTCCAGAAATTTTTCTAAGTCCGAGCTCCACACACTTCAACGGTGTTTTTCACAGTGCCTGTCCGAGGATAGTGACACATGAGCGGATTGAGCTGGCTGATGCCCCGCTGAATTTCTGAGCTCCAGAAATTTTTCTAAGTCCGAGCTCCACACACATCAACGGTGTTTTTCACAGTGCATGTCCGAGGATAGTGACACATGAGCGGATTGGGTTGGCTGATGCCCCGCTGAATTTCTGAGCTCCAGAAATTTTTTCTAAGTCCGAGCCCCACACACTTCAAACGGTGTTTTTCACAGTGCATGTCCGAGGATAGTGACACATGAGCGGATTGGGTTGGCTGATGCCCCGCTGAATTTCTGAGCTCCAGAAATTTTTTCTAAGTCCGAGCTCCACACACATCAACGGTGTTTTTCACAGTGCATATCCGAAGATAGTGACACATGAGCGGATTGAGCTGGCTGATGCCCCGCTGAATTTCTGAGCTCCAGAAATTTTTCTAAGTCCGAGCTCCACACACATCAACGGTGTTTTTCACAGTGCTTGGCTCGAGGATAGTGACACATGAGCGGATTGAGCTGGCTGATGCCCCGCTGAATTTCTGACCTCCAGAAATTTTCTAAGTCCGAGCTCCACACACTTCAACGGTGTTTTTCACAGTGCTTGTCCCGAGGATAGTGACACATGAGCGGATTGAGCTGGCTGATGCCCCGCTGAATTTCTGAGCTCCAGAAATTTTTCTAAGTCCGAGCTCCACACACATCAACGGTGTTTTTCACAGTGCATGTCCGAGGATAAGTGACACTGAGCGGATTGAGCTGGCTGATGCCCCGCTGAATTTCTGAGCTCCAGAAATTTTTCTAAGTCCGAGCCCCACACACTTCAACGGTGTTTTTCACAGTGCATGTCCGAGGATAGTGACACATGAGCGGATTGGGTTGGCTGATGCCCCGCTGAATTTCTGAGCTCCAGAAATTTTTCTAAGTCCGAGCTCCACACACATCAACGGTGTTTTTCACAGTGCATATCCGAAGATAGTGACACATGAGCGGATTGAGCTGGCTGATGCCCCGCTGAATTTCTGAGCTCCAGAAATTTTTCTAAGTCCGAGCTCCACACACTTCAACGGTGTTTTTCACAGTGCATGTCCCGAGGATAGTGACACATGAGCGGATTGGGTTGGCTGATGCCCCGCTGAATTTCTGAGCTCCAGAGAATTTTTCTAAGTCCGAGCTCCACACACATCAACGGTGTTTTTCACAGTGCTTGGTCCCGAGGATAGTGACACATGAGCGGATTGAGCTGGCTGATGCCCCCGCTGAATTTCTGACCTCCAGAAATTTTTCTAAGTCCGAGCTCCACACACTTCAACGGTGTTTTTCACAGTGCCTGTCCGAGGATAGTGACACATGAGCGGATTGAGCTGGCTGATGCCCCGCTGAATTTCTGACCTCCAGAAATTTTTCTAAGTCCGAGCTCCACACACTTCAACGGTGTTTTTCACAGTGCATGTCCGGAGGATAGTGACACATGAGCGGATTGGGTTGGCTGATGCCCCGCTGAATTTCTGACCCTCCAGAAATTTTTCTAAGTCCGAGCTCCACACACATCAACGGTGTTTTTCACAGTGCATGTCCGAGGATAGTGACACATGAGCGGATTGGGTTGGCTGATGCCCCGCTGAATTTCTGAGCTCCAGAAATTTTTCTAAGTCCGAGCTCCACACACATCAACGGTGTTTTTCACAGTGCATGTCCGAGGATAGTGACACATGAGCGGATTGGGTTGGCTGATGCCCCGCTGAATTTCTGAGCTCCAGAAATTTTCTAAGGTCCGAGCTCCACACACATTAACGGTGTTTTTCACAGTGCATGTCCGGAGGATAGTGACACATGAGCGGATTGGGTTGGCTGATGCCCCGCTGAATTTCTGAGCTCCAGAAATTTTTCTAAGTCCGAGCTCCACACACATCAACGGTGTTTTTTCACAGTGCATGTCCGAGGATAGTGACACATGAGCGGATTGAGCTGGCTGATGCCCCGCTGAATTCTGACCTCCAGAAATTTTTCTAAGTCCGAGCTCCACACACATCAACGGTGTTTTTCACAGTGCTTGTCCGAGGATAGTGACACATGAGCGGATTGAGCTGGCTGATGCCCCGCTGAATTTCTGAGCTCCAGAAATTTTTCTAAGTCCGAGCTCCATACACATCAACGGTGTTTTTTCACAGTGCTTGTCCGAGGATAGTGACACATGAGCGGATTGAGCTGGCTGATGCCCCGCTGAATTTCTGAGCTCCAGAAATTTTTCTAAGTGTGAGCACCACACACTTCAACGGGCTTTTTCACAGTGCATGTCCGAGGATAGTGACACATGAGCGGATTGAGCTGGCTGATGCCCCCGCTGAATTTCTGAGCTCCAGAAATTTTTCTAAGTCCGAGCTCCCACACACATCAACGGTGTTTTTCACAGTGCATGTCCGAGGATAGTGACACATGAGCGGATTGAGCTGGCTGATGCCCCGCTGAATTTCTGAGCTCCAGAAATTTTTCTAAGTGTGAGCACCACACACTTCAACGGTCTTTTTCACAGTGCATGTCCGAGGATAGTGACACATGAGCGGATTGAGCTGGCTGATGCCCCGCTGAATTTCTGAGCTCCAGAAATTTTTCTAAGTCCGAGCTCCACACACATCAACGGTGTTTTTTCACAGTGCATGTCCGAGGATAGTGACACATGAGCGGATATGGGTTGCTGAAGCCCCCGCTGAGTTCCCGAGCTCCAGAAATTTTTCAAAGTGTGAGCACCACACACATCAACGGTGTTTCCCTCGAGCCTATCCGACGATAGGCTCACAAGGGCGGATATGGGTTTGTTTTGCCCGCTGAAATTTCGAGCTCCAGAAATTTTTCCAAGTGTGAGCACCCACACACATCTGCCGGGTCTATCACGAGCTTATCCGAGGATAGTGACACACGAGCGGATATGGATTTTTCTAAGCCCCTTCACACTTAGAAAAAATCCGCTTAAATTTTCCGAAAATTTTTCTAAGTCCCGCAGGACTTAGAAAAAAATCGTTAAAAATCAGGAGGGACCACCCTCGGGACACCCCCAACACCTTGCCAACGTTGTCCGAACATAGGGTGATCTACCTGGACCCCGGGAGAGGTCAGGGTCGGTTCGCAGCCCGGAGCTCACATTCAAAAATTTCCTCTCCCTATATACTTGCCGAAGGCTTTTTGCAGACCCACCGGATTTTGCACAAGTAGGCAAATCATATCCCACCGGTCTTCACGGGCATCGGAGGGATTTCTCCCCCGGGAATAGTGCTTCGTGGGCGGATATTATCGACAGATACCAGGTTTCATCGTCGAGCTCCGTATATTTTTCGAGTTTCAGCACTTTTAAAATCGGCGGGGGTTCGCCCCGAGTCAATCCGAGAATAGTGCACCGTGAGCGGACTGGGTTGGACGACCTCCCGCTGAATTTCTGAGCTCCAGAAATTTTTCTAAGTCCGAGCTCCACACACTTCAACGGTGTTTTTCACCAGTGCATGTCCGAGGATAGTGACACATGAGCGGATTGAGCTGGCTGATGCCCCGCTGAATTTCTGACCTCCAGAAATTTTTTCTAAGTCCGAGCTCCACACACTTCAACGGTGTTTTTCACAGTGCCTGTCCGAGGATAGTGACACATGAGCGGATTGAGCTGGCTGATGCCCCGCCTGAATTTCTGACCTCCAGAAATTTTTCTAAGTCCGAGCTCCACACACTTCAACGGTGTTTTTCACAGTGCATGTCCGAGGATAGTGACACATGAGCGGATTGGGTTGGCTGATGCCCCGCTGAATTTCTGACCTCCAGAAATTTTTCTAAGTCCGAGCTCCACACACATCAACGGTGTTTTTCACAGTGCATGTCCGAGGATAGTGACACATGAGCGGATTGAGCAGGCTGATGCCCCGCTGAATTTCTGAGCTCCAGAAATTTTTCTAAGTCCGAGCTCCACACACGTCAACGGTGTTTTTCACAGTGCATGTCCGAGGATAGTGACACATGAGCGGATTGAGCTGGCTGATGCCCCGCTGAATTTCTGAGCTCCAGAAATTTTTCTAAGTCCGAGCTCCACACACGTCAACGGTGTTTTTCACAGTGCATGTCCGAGGATAGTGACACATGAGCGGATTGGGTTGGCTGATGCCCCGCTGAATTTCTGAGCTCCAGAAAAATTTTTCTAAGTGTGAGCACCACACACTTCAACGGTCTTTTTCACAGTGCATGTCCGAGGATAGTGACACATGAGCGGATTGGGCTGGCTGACCCCCCGCTGAATTTCTGAGCTCCAGAAATTTTTCTAAGTGTGAGCACCACACACTTCAACGGTCTTTTTCACAGTGCATGTCCGAGGATAGTGACACATGAGCGGATTGGGCTGGCGGATGCCCCGCTGAATTTCTGACCTCCAGAAATTTTTCTAAGTCCGAGCTCCACACACATCAACGGTGTTTTTCACAGTGCTTGTCCGAGGATAGTGACACATGAGCGGATTGAGCTGGCTGATGCCCCGCTGAATTTCTGAGCTCCAGAAATTTTTCTAAGTCCGAGCTCCACACACATCAACGGTGTTTTTCACAGTGCTTGTCCGAGGATAGTGACACATGAGCGGATTGAGCTGGCTGATGCCCCGCTGAATTTCTGAGCTCCAGAAATTTTTCTAAGTCCGAGCTCCACACACATCAACGGTGTTTTTCACAGTGCTTGTCCGAGGATAGTGACACATGAGCGGATTGGGTTGGCTGATGCCCCGCTGAATTTCTGACCTCCAGAAATTTTTCTAAGTCCGAGCTCCACACACTTCAACGGTGTTTTTCACAGTGCTTGTCCGAGGATAGTGACACATGAGCGGATATAGCTGGCTGATGCCCCGCTGAATTTCTGACCTCCAGAAATTTTTCTAAGTCCGAGCTCCACAAACATCAACGGTGTTTTTCACAGTGCATATCCGAAGATAGTGACACATGAGCGGATTGGGTTGGCTGATGCCCCGCTGAATTTCTGAGCTCCAGAAATTTTTCCAAGTCCGAGCTCCACACACTTCAACGGTGTTTTTCACAGTGCTTGTCCGAGGATAGTGACACATGAGCGGATTGAGCTGGCTGATGCCCCGCTGAATTTCTGACCTCCAGAAATTTTTCTAAGTCCGAGCTCCACACACATCAACGGTGTTTTTCACAGTGCTTGTCCGAGGATAGTGACACATGAGCGGATTGAGCTGGCTGATGCCCCGCTGAATTTCTGACCTCCAGAAATTTTTCTAAGTCCGAGCTCCACACACATTAACGGTGTTTTTCACAGTGCATGTCCGAGGATAGTGACACATGAGCGGATTGAGCTGGCTGATGCCCCGCTGAATTTCTGACCTCCAGAAATTTTTCTAAGTCCGAGCTCCACACACTTCAACGGTGTTTTTCACAGTGCTTGTCCGAGGATAGTGACACATGAGCGGATTGGGCTGGCTGACCCCCCGCTGAATTTCTGAGCTCCATGAAATTTTTGATTTTTGAGCACCACAAAAATCGGCGGGGTTTTCCCTCGAGCCTATCCGAGAATAGTGCTCCATGGGCGGATACGGGTTGGCTGACGCCCCGCTGAAATTTCGAGCTCCAGAAATTTTTCAAAGTGTGAGCACCACACACATCAACGGTCTTTTTCACAGTGCATGTCCGAGAATAGTGACACATGAGCGGATATGGATTTTTCTAAGCCCCTTCACACTTAGAAAAAATCCGCTTAAATTTTCCGAAAATTTTTCTAAGTCCCGCAGGACTTAGAAAAAAATTCGTAAAAAATCAGGAGAACCACCCACGGACATCCCAACACTTTGCCAACGTTGTCCGAACATTAGGTGATCCACCTGGACCCCGGAGAGGTCAGGGTCGGTTCGCAGCCTGGAGCTCACTTTCAAACATTTCCTCTCCCTATATACTTGCCGAAGGGTTTCTGCAGACCACCGGATTTTGCACGAGTAGGTGAGTTATATCCCCCTAACATTGGTAGACCCAAATTCGCTCTCCTGGTAGACCCAAGTTATATTATGGGGTAGACCCAGTTTCGAGCATGGGGTAGACCCAGTTTCGAACATAGGGTAGACCCAACCGATCATTTGAAAAATTTAATCCGAGATTTGGACACTATCTCTGGGCATTTTAACCATGTTCAACCCCTTTGGACTGACTTCCAGCTTTTTCCACCGATGATTGCTGGAATTTTTATCCGAGATTTGGACACTTTCTCTGGGCATTTTAACCATTTTCAACCCCTTTGGACAGACTTCCAGCTTTTTCCACCGATGATTGCTGGAATTTTTATCCGAGATTTGGACACTTTCTCTGGGCATTTTAACCATTTTCAACCCCTTTGGACAGACTTCCAGGTTTTTCCACCGATGATTGCTGGAATTTTTATCCGAGATTTGGACACTTTCTCTGGGCATTTTAACCATTTTCAACCCCTTTGGACAGACTTCCAGGTTTTTCTACCGATGATTGCTGGAATTTTTATCCGAGATTTGGACACTTTCTCTGGGCATTTTAACCATTTTCAACCCCTTTGGACAGACTTCCAGGTTTTTCCACCGATGATTGCTGGAATTTTTATCCGAGATTTGGACACTTTCTCTGGGCATTTTAACCATTTTCAACCCCTTTGGACAGACTTCCAGGTTTTTCCACCGATGATTGCTGGAATTTTTATCCGAGATTTGGACACTTTCTCTGGGCATTTTAACCATTTTCAACCCCTTTGGACAGACTTCCAGGTTTTTCCACCGATGATTGCTGGAATTTTTATCCGAGATTTGGACACTTTCTCTGGGCATTTTAACCATTTTCAACCCCTTTGGACAGACTTCCAGGTTTTTCCACCGATGATTCCTGGAAATTTCCCCCATGATTTGGACCTGTTTTGGGGGCATTTTAAACATTTTCGACCATTTTTGACATTTTTCCAACTTTTTAAAAAATGACTCGTGGTACTTTTAAACTTCATTTCTAACAGTTTTATGCACATTTTAACAATTTTCGACCATTTTTGACATTTTTCCAACTTTTTAAAAAATGACTCCTGGTAGTTTTAAACTTCATTTCTAACACTTTTATGCACAATTTAACCATTTTCGACCATTTTTGACATTTTCCCAACTTTTTATCAAATGACTCCTGATAGTTTTAAAAATCATTTTGAACAGTTTTGTGCACATTTTAAGCATTTTCGACAATTTTTGACATTTTTTCAACTTTTTAACAAATGACTCCTGGTAAATTTAAACATCATTTTGAACAGTTTTGTGCACATTTTAACCATTTTCGACCATTTTTAACATTTTTCCAACTTTTTCACAGATGACACCCCATGCAATTACCCAGCATTTGGAACACCATTCTGGGCACGAAGACCGTTTTTAGCCACGTTCAACTTTTTTCCCAACTGTACCCCCCGATGACTCTAAATATCTTTCCCCGGCTTTTGGAACACTTATCTGGGCATTGTGACAGTTTTTACACACTTTTGTAAAACTTTGGTATTACGACTCGAAACTTGCCCGATGGAGAGTGGCTTTTCTCGGAGAGGGAAACTCCTAGTACCCGCTTGATTACTTTGAAACAATAGTCCCGGTTGGCCGGACTCATTTCTGCCGTCTCGCGGACAAACGGAGGTCTTACGTCAAAATACCGTTCCAGCACAAGAGAGTCATTTCACGGGTAGTTGAGCTCAAATTAAAGGGTAAAGTGTAACTTATCAGTTATATCCTCGTTTGTTATACAAGTGACCGTTTTTTGGGAAGCTTTTCCGGGGTGAAATTGACCCCCGAACCGACCTGCACTGCTCTAATACAAGTGCCCGTAATTGGGACACTATTTCTGGCTAAACATCACCCCAGGACGGCCCTGGAAAGACTAATTTTACACAAAATTGTGAATTATACATCTACCCACAAATGAGACACAATTCCTGGGTAAATAGACCAACCAGAACCACTCAGGACCAGTTCCAATACAAGCACTCGTTGTCATAAAAGTGCCCATTATAGGCACATTGATTGTGGCATAACTTTACTTCACAACCACCCTGGAAGATTATTTTATACAGAATGGTCAATATACATCTACCCTCATATGAGACAAAAATTCAGGTTAAATGGACCAACCAGAACCACCCAAGACCAGTTCCAATGCAACCACTATTTTTAACGCAATTTACCCCAATTTGGACACTATTTATGGCTTAACATCCCCCAGAACATCCCTGGAAGACTAATTTTATACCAAATTGTCAATTATAAATCTACCCACAAATGAGACACAATTCCTGGGTAAATAGACCAACCAGAACCACTCAGGACCAGTTCCAACACAAGCACTCGTTGTCATAAAAGTGCCCAAATTAGGCACATTGATTGTGGCATAACTTTACTTCACAACCACCCTGGAAGATTATTTTATACAGAATGGTCAATATACATCTCCCCTCATATGAGACAAAAATTCAGGTTAAATGGACCAACCAGAACCACCCAAGACCAGTTCCAATGCAACCACTATTTTTAACGAAATTTACCCCAATTTGGGCACTTATTCTTGCCTAACATCCACCCAGAACATCCCTGGAAGATTATTTTATAGAAAATGGTCAATATACATCTTCCCTCATATGAGACAAAAATTCAGGGTAAATGGACCAACCAGAACCGCTCAGGACCAGTTCCAAATCAAGCACTCGTTGTCATAAAAGTGCCCAAATTAGGCACATTGTTTGTGGCATAACTTTACTTCACAACCACCCTGGAAGATTATTTTATACAGAATGGTCAATATACATCTACCCTCATATGAGACAAAAATTCAGGGAAAATGGACCAACCAGAACCACCCAAGACCAGTTCCAAGACAACCACTATTTTTAACGCAATTTACCCCAATTTGGACACTATTTATGGCTTAACATCCCCCCAGAACCTCCCTGGAAGATTATTTTATACAGAATGGTCAATATACAACTACCCTCATATGAGACAAAAATTCAGGCTAAATGGACCAACCAGAACCGCTCAGGACCAGTTCCAACACAAGCACTCGTTGTCATAAAAGTGTCCAAATTAGGCACATTGTTTGTGGCATAACTTTACTTCACAACTACCCTGGAAGATTATTTTATACAGAATGGTCAATATACATCTACCCTCATATGAGACAAAAATTCAGGGAAAATGGACCAACCAGAACCACCCAAGACCAGTTCCAATGCAACCACTATTTTTAACGCAATTTACCCCAATTTGGGCACTTATTCTTGCCTAACATCCCCCCAGAACATCCCTGGAAGACTAATTTTATACCAAATTGTCAATATACATCTCCCCTCATATGAGACAAAAATTCAGGGTAAATGGACCAACCAGAACCACTCAGGACCAGTTCCAACACAAGCACTCGTTGTCATAAAAGTGCCCAAATTAGGCACATTGATTGTGGCATAACTTTACTTCACAACCACCCTGGAAGATTATTTTATACAGAATGGTCAATATACATCTCCCCTCATATGAGACAAAAATTCAGGTTAAATGGACCAACCAGAACCACCCAAGACCAGTTCCAATGCAACCACTATTTTTAACGAAATTTACCCCAATTTGGGCACTTATTCTTGCCTAACATCCACCCAGAACATCCCTGGAAGATTATTTTATAGAAAATGGTCAATATACATCTTCCCTCATATGAGACAAAAATTCAGGGTAAATGGACCAACCAGAACCGCTCAGGACCAGTTCCAAATCAAGCACTCGTTGTCATAAAAGTGCCCAAATTAGGCACATTGTTTGTGGCATAACTTTACTTCACAACCACCCTGGAAGATTATTTTATACAGAATGGTCAATATACATCTACCCTCATATGAGACAAAAATTCAGGGAAAATGGACCAACCAGAACCACCCAAGACCAGTTCCAAGACAACCACTATTTTTAACGCAATTTACCCCAATTTGGACACTATTTATGGCTTAACATCCCCCCAGAACCTCCCTGGAAGATTATTTTATACAGAATGGTCAATATACAACTACCCTCATATGAGACAAAAATTCAGGCTAAATGGACCAACCAGAACCGCTCAGGACCAGTTCCAACACAAGCACTCGTTGTCATAAAAGTGTCCAAATTAGGCACATTGTTTGTGGCATAACTTTACTTCACAACTACCCTGGAAGATTATTTTATACAGAATGGTCAATATACATCTCCCCTCATATGAGACAAAAATTCAGGGAAAATGGACCAACCAGAACCACCCAAGACCAGTTCCAATGCAACCACTATTTTTAACGAAATTTACCCCAATTTGGGCACTTATTCTTGCCTAACATCCACCCAGAACCTCCCTGGAAGATTATTTTATACAGAATTGTCAATATACATCTCCCCTCATATGAGACAAAAATTCAGGGTAAATGGACCAACCAGAACCACTCAGGACCAGTTCCAACACAAGCACTCGTTGTCATAAAAGTGCCCAAATTAGGCACACTGTTTGTGGCATAACTTTACTTCACAACTACCCTGGAAGATTATTTTATACAGAATGGTCAATATACATCTCCCCTCATATGAGTCAAAAATTCAGGGAAAATGGACCAACCAGAACCACCCAAGACCAGTTCCAATGCAACCACTATTTTTAACGAAAATTACCCCAATTTGGACACTATTTCTTGCCTAACATCCCCCCAGAACCTCCCTGGAAGATTATTTTATAGAAAATGGTCAATATACATCTCCCCTCATATGAGACAAAAATTCAGGTTAAATAGACCAACCAGAACCACCCAGGACCAGTTCCAACACAAGCACTCGTTGTCATAAAAGTGCCCAAATTAGGCACACTGTTTAAGGCATAACTTTACTTCACAACTACCCTGGAAGATTATTTTATACAGAATGGTCAATATACATCTCCCCTCATATGAGACAAAAATTCAGGGAAAATGGACCAACCAGAACCACCCAAGACCAGTTCCAAGACAACCACTATTTTTGACGCAATTTACCCCAATTTGGGCACTATTTCTTGCCTCAACATCCACCCAGAACCTCCCTGGAAGATTATTTTATAGAAAATGGTCAATATACATCTCCCCTCATATGAGACAAAAATTCAGGGTAAATGGACCAACCAGAACCGCTCAGGACCAGTTCCAATACAAGCACTCGTTGTCATAAAAGTGCCCAAATTAGGCACATTGTTTGTGGCATAACTTTACTTCACAACCACCCTGGAAGATTATTTTATACAGAATGGTCAATATACATCTCCCCTCATATGAGACAAAAATTCAGGTTAAATGGACCAACCAGAACCACCCAAGACCAGTTCCAAGACAACCACTATTTTTGACGCAATTTACCCCAATTTGGGCACTTATTCTTGCCTAACATCCACCCAGAACCTCCCTGGAAGATTATTTTATAGAAAATGGTCAATATACATCTCCCCTCATATGAGACAAAAATTCAGGCTAAATGGACCAACCAGAACCGCTCAGGACCAGTTCCAACACAAGCACTCGTTGTCATAAAAGTGCCCAAATTAGGCACATTGTTTGTGGCATAACTTTACTTCACAACCACCCTGGAAGATTATTTTATACAGAATGGTCAATATACATCTACCCTCATATGAGACAAAAATTCAGGGAAAATGGACCAACCAGAACCACCCAAGACCAGTTCCAAGACAACCACTATTTTTGACGCAATTTACCCCAATTTGGGCACTATTTCTTGCCTAACATCCACCCAGAACCTCCCTGGAAGATTATTTTATAGAAAATGGTCAATATACATCTCCCCTCATATGAGACAAAAATTCAGGGTAAATGGACCAACCAGAACCACCCAGGACCAGTTCCAACACAAGCACTCGTTGTCATAAAAGTGCCCATATAAGGCACATTGTTTGTGGCATAACTTTACTTCACAACCACCCTGGAAGATTATTTTATACAGAATGGTCAATATACATCTCCCCTCATATGAGACAAAAATTCAGGTTAAATGGACCAACCAGAACCACCCAAGACCAGTTCCAATGCAACCACTATTCTTAACGAAAATTACCCCAATTTGGACACTATTTCTTGCCTAACATCCCCCCAGAACCTCCCTGGAAGACTAATTTTATACAAAATTGTCAATAATACATGCACCCACATTTTAGGCACTTTTTCCGGGGAAAATAACCCCCCCAGAACCGAACTGGGCTACTTTTTATACAAACCAGTACGCACTGGGACGCTATGGAATCCGCAGAACTCTGCCACACTGTGGACAAACTGTGGTACTGCGACCGTTTAAGCTCCCGTAAGCCTATGCACTTTTAGCGTTTAAAATTACCTTTCTGGCTGAAAAGAAAATCTTTTTACACACCCACTCTACTCTAATAAAGGTCCCCTTATTTTAGAAACTATTCCCGAGTGAAAATAAGCCCACAGAACGAAGTCGACATGCTTTTTATACATGCACGTTGGTCTATTACAGTCAACCAGCATTTGGGACACTCTTCCTGGGTAAACTTTTGCACCAGAACCTCCCTGGAGCATTTATTTTGATACCAAATCGTCAATAATACATGCACCCAGAATTTATGCACTTTTTCCGGTGAAAATAACCCACCAGAACCGAAATATCCTCCTTTTTTTATACAGACTTTGACGCACTGGGCCTCTATGTAACCTGAAAAACTCTGCCACACTGTGGACAAACTTTATTACTGCGACCGTTGAAAATCCCGTAAGCTTATGCACTTTTCCCGGTTAAAAACACCTTTTGGGCTGAAAAGAAACGCTTTTTACACACCCACTCTACTCTAATAAAGGTCCCCTTATTTTAGAAACTATTCCTGAGTGAAAATAAGCCCCCAGAACGAAGTCGACATGCTTTTTATACATGCACGTTGGTCTATTACAGTCAACCCGCATTTGGGACACTCTTCCTGGGTAAACTGGAGCGTTTATTTTGACACCAAATGGTGTATAATACATGCACCCAGAATTTATGCACTTTTTCAGGGTAAAATAACCCCCCAGAACCGAAATATCCTGCTTTTTATACAGAATTTGACGCACTGGGCCGCCGCTATGGAACCCGCAGAACTCTGCCACATTGTGGACAATTTTTTTTTACTGCAATTAGGGTCAAATTGCCGGGTCAAAAGTGTCATTTCTTCGGGTAAATCACCCTCCTGGGCCCGGTTTTAATGTTTAAAAAGGTCCAGTATTTGTATTAAAGATATAATATTTGTATTTGATCGATGAGTGCTGATTTAAAACCAAATTTAATGCATTTTTGGCACTTTTGAGAATGGTCGTATGTCGTCGTATTTGGTCGCGCCGACGTTTATGGCTGTCTTTTACCCAGGAAAATAACTCCCAGTGCCCGGTAGTCATGTCTGATAAGCTCCAGTAAGCTCGAGTATTTGTATTTCATCAATAAATGCTGATTTTACCCCATTTTAGTGCATATTTGGGACTTTTGCGAATGGTCGTCGTACTTGGTCGCGCAGACGTTTATGGCTGTCTTTCCCCCGTGAAAATCATCCCCAGTTTCTGGTAGTCATGTCTGATCAGCTCCAGTATTTGTATTTAATCAACAAGTGCTGATTTTAGTTCATTTTGGCACTTTTGAGAATGGTCGCACGTCGTCGTATTTGGTCGCGCCGACGTTTATAGCTGTCTTTCCCCCCGGAAAATCACCCCCAGTGCCCGGTAGTCATGTCTGATCAGCCCCAGTAAGCTCCAGTAATTCTATTTCATCCATAAGTGCTGATTTTAACCCATTTTAGTGAATTTTTGGCCCTATGGCGAATGGTCGTCGCGCCGACGTTTATGGCTGTCTTTTCCCCAGGAAAATCACCCCCATTGCCCGGTAGTCATGTCAGATAAGCTCCAGTAATTGTATTTCATCAACTAGTGCTGATTTTAGTTCATTTTGGGCACTTTTGAGAATGGTCGTATGTCGTCGTATTTGGTCGTTCCGACTTTTATGGCTGTCTTTTCCCCAGGAAAATCACCCCCAGAGCCCGCTAGTCATGTCTGATAAGCTCCAGTAACTCTATTTCATCCATAAGTGCTGATTTTAGTTCATTTTAGGCACTTTTGAGAATGGTCGTATTTGGTCGCGCCGACGTTTATAGCTGTCTTTCCCCCCGGAAAATCACCCCCAGTGCCCGGTAGTCATGTCTGATCAGCTCCAGTAACTCTATTTCATCCATAAGTGCTGATTTTAGTTCATTTTAGGCACTTTTGAGAATGGTCGTATTTGGTCGCGCCGACGTTTATAGCTGTCTTTCCCCCTGGAAAATCACCCCCAGTGCCCGGTAGTCATGTCTGATCAGCTCCAGTAAGCTCCAGTAATTGTATTTCACCCATAAGTGCTGATTTTAACCCATTTTAGTGAATTTTTGGACCTTTGGCGAATGGTCGTCGTCGCGCAGACCTTTATAGCTGTCTCCCCCCCGGGAAAATCACCCCCAGTGCCCGATATTAATGTCTGAAAAGCTTCAGTATTTGTATTTTATCGTTTAAAAACGATCACTCCGCTTTTGGAACACTTTTCTAGGGAATATTAACCATTTTCCGCACCTTAAGAGAGTCAGATCTACTCCCGCCGACCTTTATATCTGTCTCCCCCCCCGAGAAAATCACCCCCAGAGCCCGGTAGTCATGTCTGAAAAGCCCCAGTAACTTCCAGTAATTGTAATTAATCATTAAATGCTGTTTTTAAAACTATTACTACGATTTTGGAACACTTTTTCTGGGCATTACCTTGCTCCTTTTCGCCGTCTTGCGGACAAACTTTGGTACTGCAATCGGGCTCAAATTGCCGGGTCAAAAGTGCCATTTCCTCGGGTAAATCAACCTCATGGGCCAAGTTTTAATGTTTAAAAAGGTCCAGTATTTGTATTAAAGATATAGTATTTGTATTTCATCAATGAGTGCTGATTTAAAACCCATTTTAGTTCATTTTGGGCACTTTTGAGAATGGTCGTATGTCGTCGTATTTGGTCGCGTGCCGACGTTTATGGCTGTCTTTACCCAGGGGAAATCACCCCCAGTGCCTGGTAGTCATGTCTGATAAGCTCCAGTAAGCTCCAGTATTTTTTATTTCATCCATAAGTGCTGATTTTAACCCATTTTAGTGAATTTTTGGGCCTTTGGCGAACGGTCGTCGCGCCGACGTTTATGGCTGTCTTTTACCCAGGAAAATCACCCCCAGAGCCCAGTAGTCATGTCTGATAAGCTCCAGTAACTCTATTTCATCCATAAGTGCTGATTTTATTTCATTTTAGGCACTTTTGAGAATGGTCGTATGTCGTCGTATTTGGTCGCGTGCCGACGTTTATGGCTGTCTTTCCCCCTGGAAAATCACCCCAAGAGCCTGGTAGTCATGTCTGATAAGCTCCAGTAAGCTCCAGTAATTCTATTTCATCCATAAGTGCTGATTTTAACCCATTTTAGTGAAATTTTGGCACTTTCGCCAATGGTCGTCGTCGTCGCGCCGACCTTTATAGCTGTCTCCCCCCCCCCGGGAAAATCACCCTCAGTGCCCGATATTAATGTGTGGAAAAGCTCCAGTATTTGTATTTCATGGTTTAAAAACCATCACTACGCTTTTGGAAACACTTTTCTGCACATTTTAACCATTTCCCGGTACCTTAAGAGAGTCATAGTTACTCCCGCCGTTTACCCGGCCTGGTTGATGGACCTTGCTCATTTTCGCCGTCTGGCGGACAAACTTCAGTACTGCATTCGGGTCAGGTGCGGTCGACATTTCTTGCCGGCTTTTCAAGCACTTTGCCTGGGTTGATTTAAAACATTTTGCCCTGTTTATTTTTAACAAGTTTACCCACGTTTTACAAATCTTCTGCGGGCTTTAGATGCACTATTCCTGGGTTGATTAAAAAAAAATTGCCCTTATTATTTTTAACAAGTTTACCCACGTTTTACAAATCTTCTGCGGGCTTTAGATGCACTATTCCTGGGTTGATTTTAAACATGTTGCCCTTTATTTTTAACAAGTTTACCCACGTTTTTCAAAACTTTGTGCAAGCTTTAGATGCACTATTCCTGGGTTGATTTAAAACATTTTGCCCTTTTTATTTTAACAAGTTTACCCACGTTTTACAACTCTTCTGCGGGCTTTAGATGCACTATTCCTGGGTTGATTTTAAACATTTTGCCCTTTTTATTTTTAACAAGTTTACCCACGTTTTACAACTCTTCTGCGGGCTTTAGATGCACTATTCCTGGGTTGATTTTAAACATTTTGCCCTTTTTATTTTTAACAAGTTTACCCACGTTTTTCAAAACTTTGTGCGGGCTTTAGATGCACTATTCCTGGGTTGATTTTAAACATTTTGGCCTTTTTATTTTAACAAGTTTACCCACGTTTTTCAAAACTTTGTGCAAGCTTTAGATGCACTATTCCTGGGTTGATTTTAAACATTTTGCCCTTTTTATTTTAACAAGTTTACCCACGTTTTACAAATCTTCTGCGGGCTTTAGATGCACTATTCCTGGGTTGATTTAAAACATTTTGGCCTGTTTATTTTTAACAACTTTACCCATGTTTTACAAAACTTTCTGCGGGCTTTTCAAACACTTTTCCTGGGTTGATTTTTAACATTTTGGCCTGTTTATTTTTAACAACTTTACCCACGTTTTTCAAAACTTTGTGCGGGCTTTAGATGCACTATTCCTGGGTTGATTTAAAACATGTTGCCCTTTATTTTTAACAAGTTTACCCATGTTTTACAAAACTTTAAGGGGGCTTTTCAAACACTTTTCCTGGGTTGATTTTAAACATTTTGGCCTGTTTATTAAAACAACTTTACCCATGTTTTTCAAAACTTTAAGGGGGCTTTTCAAACACTTTTCCTGGGTTGATTTTTAACATTTTGGCCTGTTTATTTAAAACAACTTTACCCATGTTTTTCAAAACTTTAAGGGGGTTTTTCCAAACACTTTTCCTGGGTTGATTTTAAACATTATGCCCATTTTATTTTTAACAAGTTTACCCATGTTTTACAAAACTTTAAGGGGGCTTTAAGAACGCTATTCCTGGGTACAATTTAAACATTTTCATCAGTATTTTGCAAAACTTTTACCTGCTTTTCAAACACTTTTCCTGGTTGATTTTTAACATTTTGCCCTTTTTATTTTTAACAAGTTTACCCATACTTTTCAAAACTTTAAGGGGGCTTTTCAAACACTTTTCCTGGGTTGATTTTAAACATTTTGCCCATTTTATTTTTAACAACTTTACCCATGTTTTTCAAAACTTTAAGGGGGCTTTTCAAACACTTTTCCTGGGTTGATTTTTAACATTTTGGCCTGTTTATTAAAACAACTTTACCCATGTTTTTCAAAACTTTAAGGGGGTTTTTCCAAACACTTTTCCTGGGTTGATTTTAACATTATGCCCATTTTATTTTAACAAGTTTACCCATGTTTTACAAAACTTTAAGGGGGCTTTAAGAACGCTATTCCTGGGTACAATTTAAACATTTTCATCAGTATTTTGCAAAACTTTTACCCTGCTTTTCAAACACTTTTCCTGGGTTGATTTTTAACATTTTGAACTGTTTCATTTAAACAACTTCAATAATAATAATATATATAAAACAACCCCCCCCAAAAAATTTGAAAAAAAATTTCAGCGTTTTTTGCCCAAGTGTACAGCTCATCCTCCGGACAGCGGCAGCCTTAAACCCATCCTCCTTCAATAGGGCAAGAGGATGAGGTTAAGGCGACAA
The DNA here is from genome assembly GCF_051989625.1 of Stigmatopora argus. Lineage (NCBI taxonomy): Eukaryota > Metazoa > Chordata > Actinopteri > Syngnathiformes > Syngnathidae > Stigmatopora > Stigmatopora argus. The sequence continues at coordinate 29,606 of NW_027520145.1, forward strand.
CTGCTCGGAGGATGAGCTAAACACTTGGGCAGAAAACGCTGAGATGAGACACTATTGCTGGGTAAACACAACACCCAAACGGATCAGTTCTAACACACTTACCCGAATTTGAGACACTTTCCAGGGGGGAGGAAGCTCATACTACATGCCTCACATAAAGAAATAAAATAGATATATAAAATAACAAAAAAAAAATTTGAAAAAAAATTTAGCGTTTTTTGCCCAAGTGTTTAGCTCATCCTCCAGGCAGGGGCCGCCTTAACTTCATCCTCCTGCCCGATTGCAGGATGAGGTTAAGGCGGCCCTTGCTCGGAAGATGAGCTAAACACTTGGGCAAAAAAAACGCTAAATTTTTTTTAATTTTTTTTTTCCCTCCAGCACCGGGACCGACTCAT
>NW_027520145.1:37500-38803 GCF_051989625.1 Stigmatopora argus
GGGAGAGTAGCGGGTACCCGTGGCCTTTGGGGCTTCGGTTCCGGCGTGGTCGGGGTCGACCGTGTACGGCCCTGCGTCTTGGAATTCGAAGGTAGCGTAGGATTTGCAACTTGCCCTCATTCGGTTTTTGGCTTACGGGCTGATTTGTTCACTTGTTCCCTCATTCGTTTTTTGGCTTTTGGCTTACGGCTGATTGTTCCCTCATTCGTTTTTTGGCTCATGGCTGATTTGTTTCACATTGTTTCTTTCGGCAAAGACTGATTTTCCACTTGCTTCGCCACACAATTTTCGGATCGGCTATGGGCTCGCCGCCGCGAGGGAGTTGACCCAGATACACCCGCTGTCAACAGCCACCGACGCCTACCGCGGACGGAGGGCCGAGGTGCCGCAGACGGGGAACGAGGCTCCCAAGGGCGCCAAGGACTCGACCTGAGCAGTCCTGTGCAACGACCCACGAGATGCGCGACAACTTCCACCATATGCAGAGGCTTCCGGAGCAACCACGCGCACGGGACCTGAAAGGGCTTGAAACCGCCTGTGGCCGCGTGTGTACCTGGATAGCGCTAACGCCACCGGGCCGTCCCAAGTACGACTCGCCGATGTAACGTCGCTTACCGTCCTCCAGGACTCACAACGGTGCGCACACCGATCCTCCCACAGACAGGACATGTTATCCGCGCTTACAGCGCCCTTCCACACTCCACGGTTTCCGCCGCCGGCTCGGGGAGGGAGCCAGTTTTCCCGGGGCTTCATTGTTTCTTTCGGCAAAGACTGATTTTCCACTTGCTTCGCCACACAATTTTCGGATCGGCTATGGGCTCGCCGCCGCCTTTCAGAGTGTTGCCTTTATGCCGGTTGCTCAAGCCGGTGTTGGTCCATTCCGGTTGCTCAGGCCGGTCATGGTCCATGCCAACAAACCCAACGAGATGCGCGACAACTTCCACCGTTGCAGAGGCTTCAGGTGACGACAGCTCACGCGGGACACGCACCACACAAAGGCCATGTCATCCGCACGAACCGTGCGCCCTTCCACACTCCGCGGCTTCCTGGCCGGCTCGAGGGTAAGAGGCAGGCGGGTTCGGGTTCACTCCGCTCGGAACTCATCCAACGAGATGCGCGACAACTTCCACCGTTGCAGAGGCTTCCGGTGACGACAGCTGACGCGGGACACGCACCACACACAGGCCATGTCATCCGCAAGAACCGTGCGCCCTTCCACACTCCGCGGCTTGAAACCGTTGCAGAGGCTTCCGGTGACGACAGCTCACGCGGGACACGCACCACACAGAGGCCATGTGATCCG